>NC_053490.1:141514632-141519632 GCF_905171775.1 Rana temporaria
CACACCCACCGGGAGCCGGGCTGAGACCACCAAACTCAATTCACATGTAGCCGAGACCGGGATCCGAACCTGTAGCTGCAGAGGTGAATGGCTTGTCAGCGCAGTGCCAATCACGTTGAGCCACCGCAGCTCCGGTGACTTGTCTTTTTCAACCTGACTATGTAACTCATTAACATTTGGTGGACACTATAATGGCTGTGCGAACACATACAGTATTTCGCAGACATGGTCCACGGATATTAGGCTCAGGAGACTGGGCCAGAGCAATGATGAGCAGTGAATGCCTGAAAAAGCGCCTTTAGATGGGAAGTAGAGCTGCACAATCGTTAAAAAAAAATCGTGATCTCGATTCAACCCCCCTCACAATCTCTATTGCAATTTCCCGATTCTTTCATGTAACAAGTATAGAGACTCACTCAGCTGTCAAAAAGAAAAAAAAAACGGGCAGTCTGCCAAGTTTGTCTGTGCTAGTAGAGAACTTGAAACATTGTAACTCTTCCTTCTTGGACCCCTTTCACACTGGAGCGGTTTGCAGGCGCTATTGCGCTAAAAATAGCGCCTGCAAACTAACCCCAAGCCACCACTGCTGTCTTTCCAGTGTGAAAGACAGAGGGCTTTCCCACTGGAGCGGTGCGCTAGTAGGACGGTAAAAAAAAGTCCTGCTAACCACATCTTTGGAGCGGTGAAGGAGCAGTGTGTATACCGCTCCTGCCCATTGAAATCAATGGGACACCGCGGCTATACCGCCGCGGGCGGTTGTAACCCTTTCTCAGCCAGCAGCCGAATAGCGCCACAAAATTGGCGGTAAAGCGACGCTAAAAATAACAGTGCTTTACCGCCGACGCTGCTCCCGCCCCAGTGTGAAAGGGGCCTTAGATCAAACGAATACGATTCTGTGTGTAAATGCAGGCAGTTAAACCACTTAAAGTCTAAACCCATTTCTGACACTTGTTTCTTACAAATAAAAAATCTGTAATTTTTGATAGAAAATTACTTGGAACCCCCAAACTATATACATTTTAGCAGAGACCCTAGGGCAGGGATCCTCCAACTACGGCCCTTCAGCTGTTGCGGAACTACACATCCCATGAGGCATTGTAAAACTGTCATTCACAGTCATGACTAGGCATGATGGGAATTGTAGTTCCTGAACAACTGGAGGGCCGTAGTTTGAAGACCCATGCCCTAGGGATTAAAATGACGATTGTTGGAATATTTTATGTCACACAGTATTTGCACAGTGGTCTTTCAAACGCAATTTTTGGGGAAAAAATACGCTTCAATTAATAATAATAATAATAATAATAATAATAATAATAATAATAAAAAAAAAAAAAAAACAGTAAAGTTAGCCCACATTTTTTGTTTAATGTGAAAGATGTTACGCCGCGAGAATTGTGAGAGAATCGGGATCAATCTTCTAAAAAAAAAACAAAAAAAAACGCTATTCTCATTTTAGCCAGAATCGTGCAGCTCTAATGGGAAGTGTATGAAAGCTACTGGAAGAGATCAGCAGCACAGAGGTGAAAAATGGGCGATGCCCTGGGCTTTATTCAACCAGATATCAGAACAAAGATTTGTTTTACCTGTATAGTGGTAGTGAAACCTGTATCTGTTGGGAGGCATGAATAAGCCTGTTTCTGTAGTTGTCCCCGATTACATGTCTATACGGCAATTTGCACGCAATTATGCATACTTATTCCTTTAGCAGACTGTTAGAACGTTTATATGCAAATACTGTCTTTAAGGAACTTTACACTGAAACCTACATTGTTGCTGATGTTTGGTTCTGCATATAAATATTCTTTGATCCAGGGATGGAAGGAATAGATTTACCTGGAAAGAGAATGTTGATGAAAAAAGTGAAGTCCCATTCACTTTGGAATACAAATTATGCGATGACAGAAAAAAAAAAAAATAGGATTTTTGCTATGACAAATGACTGGGTATTCAAAGCAAACAGCCTTGGTTGCTTTAGTAAATGAACCCTGTCGCTTCTAGATTGTAAGCTCCAACGGGCAGGGCCCTCTGATCCCTCCTTTATTGAATTGTATTGTAACTGTACTCTGATGTTGTAAAGCGCTGCGCAAACTGTTGGCGCTATATAAACCCTGTATAATAAAAATAACTGAGAATTATGTAAAGTAAATCTTGAAGAACTATTTTTTTTTTTTTCATTTTAAAAGTTTATAAATTATTAGCTAGATTCAGGTAGGCAGGCGTAGCGTTGCGGCGGCGTAGTGTATCGTGTTTACACTATGCCGCCGTAAGTTAGCGAGGCAATTACATGATTCACAAAGTACTTGCCTGCTAAGTTACGGCGGCGTATCGTAAATCGTGGGGTGGGTATAAGCGCGCCTAATTCAAATTTAGCTGAGGGGGCCGTTCGTGTACATATCCCAGTGTGCATTGCGGCAAAGTACGCCGCACGGTCCTATTGGTTTCGACGTGGACGTAAATCCCTATTTACGGACGACTTACGTAAACGACGTAAAATTTTCGAATTTCGACGCGGGAACGGCGGCCATACTTAACATTACTATTCCAGCTATTTGATGGAATAACTTTAGGCCTGATAATGCTTTACGTAAACGGCGCATCTGTACTGGAAGCGCCACCTAGCGGTCAGCCTAAAAATTACACTTTAGGATACGACGTTGTAAGACACTTACGCCGCTCGTATCTGAGCCTAATTTAAGCGTATCTGGTTACCAGAATATGCTTAAATTAGTGCCGGTGATCTGCCGTGCTGGTTCCAGGTATCACGGAAGTTCCAGCGCATGCGCGAACTGAGGCGCAGAGATGGTTCCAGCCATCGGGAAAGTTCCTTCAAGCACTGCGCAGGTGCAAACTTGCTGACGGAAATCCCCGAACGGCGGCCGGCATCCAGGGCGACGTGGACTTAGAGGAAAGTGGCCAGTCGGCCTCAAGTCCTCACTGCGCTCGGATGGCTCGCTTCGCTCGCTCGGCCTCCTGGCTCTTTTTTTAACATCCTCCAATCCACGGGGATGTTAAAGAATGAGCCTGGATGCCGGGCGAGGTTCGGGGATTTCCGTCGGGAAGTTTGCGCCTGCGCAGTCAGTGGAGGAACTTCCCCCATAAGGGAACATTGAGGACAAGTCACCGGCGCAAATTCAGACTTAGGTCTTAAAGCGGGGGTTCACCCTTAGAGGGCACTTTTTCCCCTTAGCTTCCTGCTCGTTTTCTCTAGGGGAATCGGCTATTTGTATTAAAATATGTGCAGTACTTACCCGTTTTCGAGCTGCATCTTCTTCCGTCGCTTCCGGGTATGGGCTTCGGGAATGGGCGTTCCTTCTTGAGTGACAGTCTTCCGAGAGGCTTCCGATGGTCGCATCCATCGCGTCACGATTTTCCGAAAGAAGCCGAACGTCGGTGCGCAGGCGCAGTATAGAGCCGCACCGACGTTCGGCTTCTTTCGGCTACGAGTGACGCGATGGATGCGACCGTCGGAAGCCTCTCAGAAGAATGTCAATCAAGAAGGAACGCCCGCTCCCGAAGACCCATACCCGGAAGCGACGGAAGAAGATGCAGCTCGAAAACGGGTAAGTACGGCTCATATTTTAATACAAATAGCCGATTCCCCTAGACCGAACGAGCAGGAATCTAGGGGAAGAAAAAAATTTGTTTTAGAAATGGGTGAACTCCCGCTTTAAGTCTTTCTGAAACTAGCTATATATTTACCCGTTAAAAGAATATACAAGATTCAAGTTGTTGTGTTTACCTTGACCTTACAAAGAGAAGTTATCTGTGCCTCAGTTTTTTTTTTTTAAAGGGCTACAAAAAGTAGCCTAAAAAAAATAAAAATAAAAAACACTGGCAAACGTTGCCAGTTTTTGAGCACACACATGAATGCAAAATTCCTTCTATAACCTTAATGGCCTATGGTGCATCCCTGTGGGTTCATCTTGCTACATGTAACTTGACACTTAGAAGATCGCAGATGTGTATCCTAGCAAATGATTTTGCTCTTCCATGCTCTGGTTCAAATAGGAATTCCACATTCCAAGGCCACCCGGTAATTCACTTGTGCAAAGTGTGCATACCATATACACTCCAAAAAAACTTACAAAGAAAATGCAGTTTCATCCCAAACTTACAAAGCTTTATCAAGAAAGCCTAATAATCCCGCCCACCACCCCCCCCTGGGAAGTTTTCTCACCCCAGTATAGTGGCTATTATGCAAAAGCAACAATAGTTTTGTACATCTCAATGCAAATTTAGTGTTTGTTTTGTCATTTTATTTTCTGTATTTGTTATGTTAATATAATTTCAGCACAATTTCCTAAATTCCAGCTCAGATGATTACATGGTAAAAAGGTGTAAATCACACAAAATACTGTTCATTCACCATCAACATCCTGACGTTTGCGTACAAAACTTTATCTTATTTGTAATTAGTGAAAACTGGATTTTTAGAAACCTCATTGTGGACCATAAAAAAAAAAGGTACTGATCTCTGCAGGCATTTCAATTCTAAAAGGCCATAGACGATCATGTCAAAACATGTTGTTAACAACATACTGAATGAGCAGCTGTAGATGTACAGTCCTGGTGGCAGAGCCCATTGTGTGCTACATACTTCAGAGGCGATCACCTCTGACCAGCATCCATGCACTTAAAGTAGGTTGACCAGACATCCCGGTTTCCAGGGACAGTCCCTGGATTGAGGACACTGTCCCCAGACCAAGTCTGTCCCCAGTTTTGTCCCCGGATTGTTTTTGAAAAGGGGCTGGGGCAAATTCAAGGACAGTCAGTGCAGGATTAAAAAAATAAATAAAAAAAATCTGAATTACACCCGACCCCCCGCTCCTACTAGCTTAGGAGGGCCTATTGTTTTCCATTATCTGTGTCCCTTTCTGATGATCATGTGCTGGTCGGAGCGGAGGGAATATTCCTTCAGTTTCATGTCCATTCATCTCCGCTCACATGTTCTTCTGCCTTGGCTCAAGTCCCGGCCAGCCGCCTGCCTATCTCCTTGC
>NC_053490.1:142424632-142609632 GCF_905171775.1 Rana temporaria
CTCTGTTACTGGTTCCAAAATGAATGAATACTTTTAATGGTACCTTAGCTTTCTTATATACAGTTACAAAGCATGCTACAGTAGTTACAGGGACAATGAAATTCTCCACCCCCAACTTTACACATTCTTTTAGATAATGACATTCAGGTGAGTTAATTATCCCCCAGACGTCCTGACTCCAACAATAAGCTATTCACCGGCATAATACACATTCCTATGTCAGACGTTCAGTCTCCGACAATAAGCTATTCACATCTAATACACAATACACAGACGTCTGACCTTTAGAGGGTGCTCAGTCACATTCCACACCTTATCATCAATAGACTTTTCACACCATACAGTGTCATTAGCATCCACAATTAAAGGTCTTTCAGAAGCCAGACTCAATTAACACCTCAAAGTTAGACATCTGACCTTTACAGACTTAATTAGTACAATATACACAAAACAGTATTAGCATCACAAAATGGACACGGGAATATTTTAGGAGCCTGACTCAATTAACACCTCAACAGTCTATTGACCTGTTCATAAGGAACAACTTGTAATATTTTAAAATATCCTGCAAAACATGAATCATCATTAATGTCCCATCTCATGTAATCCGAGATATCAGTTCTCAGTCATCCTATGTCCCTATCGGACATAGGATGACCCTAGACCCAAGAGTCATTGGTGAAGCTGGCACAGGAGTACCCCACATCCTTCAGAAGTCTCTGGGTGTCACGGGCCATTCCGTTACATTCTGCATGCAATATTTTTGTTACTAGCCTTATGTCGGTTACAGTCAATGCAGCCCTATGTCGGTTACAGTCAATGCAGGCCTATGTCGGTTACAGTCAATGCAGCCCTATGTCGGTTACAGTCAATGCAGCCCTATGTCGGTTACAGCCAATGCAGCCCTATGTCGGTTACAGCCAATGCTTTTTTAAACCTGTAGGAGACAGCAGAATGGATGGGGATGGAGGGTGGGATACATGGATTAATTAATGGATGGATATTAAAGTAATGTAATTGCTTTTTGAAAATTCCAGATGTCAAAATAACATAGATGGATGTGCCATTGAAATAAAGACGTGGCTCAATGACTGCAAAGGTTTTCTGTCTTTTAAACAAATTATCTCATAGAAAATCATTGCAGAGAATCATGATAGCATGGAAAAGAGTTCAATGACAAGCAAAAAAAAAAATCCATCATTTTTTTTTGTTTTTTTTGTCCAAGTGTGAACATAATTAGTTGCTATGAGCAACTCCATTATTTCCTTGTACCTAATATACAAGGTTAATAACTAGGGTTGTCCAGATACCGATACTAGTATCGGTATCGGGACCGATACCGAGTATTTGCGGGAGTACTCGTACTCGCGCAAATGCTCCCTATACCTAAATAGAATACTTTTTTTGTATTTATCAACATGTTCTATGAAAATTCTTTGAGTTTTTTACTACTGCGTGACAAGCAAATAAAACATTTTTATTCATTTTTACTCATTTTTATTCTTTTATAATGTCTTGAGTTAGAGTTCTTCATAATTCTAAAGAAAATATCCTTAGTCTGTACTGTGGTTTGAAAACTGTCACATGACATTTAAAAAAAGTATCGGTATTCGGTATCGGCGACTACATGAAAAAAAGTATCGGTACTTGTACTCGGTCCTAAAAAAGTGGTATCGGGACAACCCTATTAATAACAAGTGATGTTGTTTTTACATATGTCTGATAAAAAAAATAACTCATGCCCTAAAACCCTGGGTCTAGCATGCTTTTCAGTCCACTAATAGTGCACAAGTGACAAATTGTGTGATTATACAAAAGTAAACAGAGTAGGGCTTTGCATTATTTTATCATTAACAGTTTTTTGTTGTTAATGTGTCTTCTTATGCCCCTGTACACATGATCGGAATTTCCGATGGAAAAAGTCAGACTGACTTTTTCCATCGGAAATTCCGATCGTGTGTATGCCCCATTGGAGTAATTCCATCGGAGTTTATGTAGAGAGCATGTTTTCTTTTCCTCCGATGGAATTCCGTCGGAATTTCCGATGTGAATTTGGTCGGACAAAGGTCCGATCGTGTGTACAGGACATCAGTCTTAACTCCTATCTTTAGAAGCTGAGATTTTATAGGGTGGCTTCTAAACTTCCTGATCTTTTAATATAATGTTTTGCTTTCTTTCTGTAGCGCCCCCTTACTTTCAGTATAGGCACTACGCTAAAGTTAGTGAGGAATGGGAGAGTTATTTTGCTCCCATTCACAATTTTCTAAATTGTGGGCTGCTGTCATTCCTCAACTGTCCTGTAGGTCAGTCTGCACTCCAGGGGTGTTGTTTCCACCCCTGGGTGACAGGTGGCGCTAGAGGGGTTCTGCCACTTTTCCCCAGCAGCCAATTAGAGGAGTTTTCCCTCGTGGGGCATGCTGGGGAGGGGTATATCTGTGGCAGACTCCATTTTTATTGGTCCTTCCCACGGGTTCCAGGTTCCAGGTACGGCATCCACCTTTAGGGTGCGCGCATGCAACGGACCCCGGCGATGGCCTTCCAGGCCGGGGTCGCATGCTACGCGGAGCTCCATTTTGCAGAGAGGGGCCCCAGTGACTTACTGGGTCCCCCGCTTTACTGAGAAGATCCCAGGCTGGGTGCCGCTCGATTGGGGGATCGGCTTGAGGAGAACCCGGAGGCAGGTTGTCCAACAGGGCTTGAACAAACCATCCGGGATCTGGTGACCGGGACCTTGGCAGGTACATTTCAACTGTCACCCGGTGACCTTGACTTGATCTACTGGGAGGATCAGCTCAATTCATTCAGCTCATTTAAGTGTTAGGCCTGTGGCAGAGGCCCTAGAGCCAGGCCTGTGGCAGAGGTCTGTTCCTCCCAGCAACATAAAGTGACGCTTCGGCTGCCAGGCTTGTGGCGGAAGTCTGTCCGGGGGCACTTCACCCACTCTGGCTAGAGTGGCGACGAACGGTGACTTTTATTATTGTGCTGTTGAGAGCAGGATTGTTCTTTATATATCCAGGCCTGATACCGCAAAGTTCTCTATCGCTTCCTCAACCTTTTCCTTCCTACTGCATGTTGATGTTGGCTATGTTGGGCCTGAAATAAAGCATTTGAAAACCTTCCTTCATGTACTGGACATTCGCTCACTACTTTATTCATCAGCTACACCCCTAGACAACATTGAGGTAACTTAATATGCCGATCCCAACAACAAACCAGTGGCTCCTGCGGGGGTAGCGCTACATTTCACCAGGCCTTTTTTGTAGGTACTGTATTTCTGTGATATTAATATTCTATTCCCTTCCTGGTATTCTTCTTTGCTTTGTATCTTTCATCTTTGTTTCCCATGGTAAATTGGAAAATCGTTCCTCATTTATGCCGTTTACAAGGCTGTGCCATCTTAGGGCCAGATTCAGAGAGAACTTACGCCGATGTATCTATTGATACGCCGCGTAAGTCCTCGGATGCGCCGTCGTATCAATGCGCTTTATTCAGGAAACAAGATACGCCTGAATTGTAGCTTGATACGACCGACGTAAGTCTCCTACGCCGTCTTATCTTGGGTGCATATTTACGCTGGCCGCTATGGACGCTTCCGTTGATTTATGCGTTGAATATGTAAATGACCTAGATATGCCGATTCACAAACGTACTTGCGCCCGTCGCAGTAAGCTACACCGTTTACGTAAGGCGTACATTCGGCGTAAAGTTATCCCACCTAAAGCAGGGGTAAGTCATGTTAAGGTATGGGGGCGGGAACAGCGTTGTATTTTACGTTGTTTACGTAAGTCGTACGTGAATGGGGCTGGGCGTAGGTTACGTTCACGTCGTACGCATTGAGCCGTCGTATCTTAGGGAGGGTATGCAACGTGATTCTGAGCATGCGCGCGCATGTGCCGTTAGATCGGGAATTCATTTACATGGGGTCACAGTTAATTTTAATACAACACGCCCACTGCCTTGCTACTTTGAATTAGGCGGGCTTACGCCGGCCATTTTACGTTACGCCGGCGCAAGAAAGAGAGCAAGTGCTTTGTTAATACAGTACGAGCCTCTCTATGTTACGTCGGCGTAGTGCATATCAGATGCGCTACGCCGCTCTAAAGATACACCGATCTCTCTAAATCTGGCCCTTAATATTCTGAAGTGGATATATCTTCAGATTTAAACAAACGATTTTGTTCATGATTCTTCCCCAATGGGCTTTCTCTGTTTTTCCAAAACATCTAATTTCTAAACTCTGAACTCTATGTCAATACAGGCACATGAATTGAATTAGACCTTATTTTATTTCGGCTATTCCTATCTTACTCAAGAATCTTATACTGAGGGACTAAGACAATATTTCAGCTCTGCATTTTGTGTCTTTTTTTCGTTTCCAATAATTTTTTTGTGCAGATTTCAGATGATACATACAAAATAGTTATAAACGGTTGAAAACCATTATCTAACTCAATCAGACAGCCAATAGTAACATTCAAAATGGTAAAAGGCCTATAATTGAACGTTACTTCTACACCCCCATGATAGTAACATTTCTGCTACTCAACAGATCATTTCTCAAATAGCTAGCCCGGGGATGCAAAACGTCACCTGCATGAAAGATAAGAATTATAAGAAAGGAGGAAAAATAAGTAGGTAGAGTAATCTGTAAAAACACAGAAGTGATCAAATACCACCAAATGAAAGCTCTATTTGTTGGAAAAAAAGGACATACATTTTGTTTGGGTACAGTGTCACATGATCGTGCAATTGTCAGTTAAAGCACAGTGCCGTATCGTAAAAAATGGGGCAAATCCTTCCGGTCCTTAAATAATTAAAGGAGAAGTTTATGTTAATTAAAAACACAAATATACTGTACATATTCATCTTTAGGCATGTGCAAAAGGGAAAAATTTGTTTAGTTTTGTTTCGTTTTAATTCGTTATTTAATTAATTTTGTTAAGTTAGATTTGTTACATGTGTTCAATTCGTTTTCAGAATTCTATCGTTTTCGCCCGAATTTCGAAAAATCCGGTCGAATTCTAAAATATTTTGACCGTTTTCGGAATTCGTTCGTTTTCGACCGAATTTCGAAAAATCCGGTCGAAATCGAAAATATTTGGACCGGATTCGAAAACAAATAGTCTCTTTTCGAATATAATTTTTTTTTAAATTCAATTCGAATATAATTTTTTTTTCCAATTTCCAATGTCCGAATAATGAAAAATGTGTCCGAATTTCGATTCGGAACGAAAACGAAATGCACGTGCCTATTCATATTAATCCTGCAGCATTGCTACAGCTGTCCTCCACCGACTCTAAGACAGAGAATTGAGTGATCACATGACTGCTGATCATTCAGCTCTGCCCCTCCAGCACTTACTCGTGTGACAGTCTGGAGAGGGCATGAGCTTTGACTTTCAGTGCCGCGCTAAGATCCGGAGCCAGCTGTCAATCAGGCAGTTGGGTGAATCCTACAAATATGGTCAGGACTTTTGCAGAGCCTATAACAGCACTGTGATGTCAGCCTCCAACACAGATAGCAAGCAATTGTGCTGCAAATTTGAAAATGACTAGCTAAGCAATTGCTTGACTTGCCAGGCTTCACAGGTTGATTGCACAATTTCAGCAAAGTCCGCATTGCATGACTTCAGATCAACATTCTTTGCAAACATTCTGCAAGTCTGCTGCAAGTTCTGGATCAGTTATTTTGTGCAATAGTCATCCCACCATAGGGGTCACTGTGACTTGCAGAGCTCTTCCTGTAGACTCTCCACTTCACCTTTGCTCTTGCTAGAGACTTGCCATGCAAATATACTACAAATGGGGAAAGTGTAAACTAGAACTTGTGCTTCAAGTGCTCTGTAAGTGTACAACTTGCCAGTGAAAATGTGCAGCAAGTTAACAAAACTTACAATTCAACGCTGCCACAAATTTGTGGCAAGTTATACTTGCTATCTGGGAACGGGCTTTAGCCCACTAAGGGCTAATTCTGGGTCCTGGGAGAGCATAAATAAGTGCACTCCTGTGACCCAGAAGAGAAGTATGGCCAAAAAAGCTTTGGCCATACTTCTCTTTTAAGTAAAATAACTTTCATAAAATATTTTATTACCCCATCAAAATCTTCATAAAGTGTTATATAATGCCTCATGATAAGTTTCTTGTTTATGATTTATAATTTATATTACATTGTACTGATTGTACTAATATATTTTGAAAAGTCATTTAGCAATATGTCTAGATTATTTTTGTGCATTATAAAAGCTTTCCCTGGTATAGAGCTTACTGTATTGTTTGGTAAATAACCTGTAGCAAGCTGATAAATGTAATCTTTCAGTCTACTGTAAAACGGCTGTTCCTTCCAATGCACTTTTATTCCTTTTATATAAATTATGACAAACATTCTCTCATGTGCAGTTCTCAGCAGTCATTCCTGATTCTTTTTAAAGCACAAACATAAAAACTCAGAATAAAATATATCTGCAGTTTATTCAATTATTGCATTGTCCAAAGACTTTGGCTACATTTTATTTGTCCTTTGCAGCAGAGTCGTAGTTTTTGAACATCTTATAAGATTTGTTGTTTCTGTCAGATCAGTGAAGGTCTGCACTCCAATAAAGCCTCTGGTGTTTATGGAATGTCATTTATGTGACCTACATTACAACAAGCAAAACATAGCTTCTAGCAAAGATAGGTTCTGTCAGCGTTATCCCTGTACACTTGTACCTAATTGGTCAGACAATTGTTGTTGTTTTTTTAAAGATTGCACGCTATCACTTCATTCCGTTACCTGAAGAATAAAAAAATAAAAATAAAATGATGTTATATAAATATATTAACTTTGCATTTTAAACCTATTGGTGATAAATCTGTTACAGTGAATTATCAAATCTATTAATGTTCCTTTAAAAACCTGTAGAGTGCAGCACTGGAATAAAAGTCATTAAAAGCTGTTACTAAACAGGTAGTATGTTTTACCTGATTTACTGCTTTATTTAAAAGGTATTCTGACCCATTTATTGTGTGCAGACAAACAAAATGTATCCTCACAATATTTGCTAAGCACCTATAATGTGCACGCATGCTATATTTAATTTACACTGCCCTTAATTCAAGTATTTAATTTAGCAAAAAATGATACTGCGTTAATTAAAAAAAAAAAAAAAAAAACAGGCAGCAACTAAAAATGTCATACAACACCAAATGGCAATTATATAAAAAAAAGCTGCACTATAAATTAAACTATAGGGGGCAGATCCACAAAGATCTGCCTATATTTAGGCAGGCGTAGCGTATCTAAGATACACTACGCCGCTGTAACTTACTTTCTCTTCTTGTAAATTCTCAAAGAATCCGCGCGGTAAGTTACGGTGGCGTAGTGTATCTATTGCGGCGTAAGGGCGCGCAATTTCAAATGGGAGTGATGGGGGCGTGTTCTATGCAAATATGTTGTGACCCGACGTAAACAAAGTTTTTTTTGAACGGTGCATGCGCCGTCCTTAAAATATCCCAGGGTGCATTGCGACAAAGTACGCCGCAAGGACGTATTGGTTTCGACGTGAAAGTAAATGACGTCACATTCCTATTCACGAACGACTTACGCAAAAAATTAAAAATTAGACGCGGGAACGACGGCCATTCTTAACATTGAGTACGCCATCATATAGCAGCTTTAACAATACGCCGGAAAAAGCCGAACGGAAACGACTTAAAAAAATGCGACGGCCGCTCGTACGTTCGTGGATCGTCGGAAATAGCTAATTTGCATACTCGACACAGAAACGCCACCTAGCAGACGCCAAAAAATTGCATTTAAGATCCGACGGCGTACTAAGGCGTACACCTGTCGGATCTAACCCAGATGCCGTCGTATCTTGTTTTGTGGATACAAAACAAAGATACGATGCGGGAAATTTCAAATTACGCCGGCGTATCAATGGAAACGCCGGTGTAATCCTTTTGTGGATCTACCCCTATGACACTAGCAACCATATAAATAAATACTAGGTGTACTCACAAAGCATGTGAGAGTGTAAAAAATAAACAATGTATAAACAAATGTCTATCAGTCAAAAATGGTCTAAGTGACCTATATCTTGTGACTGTGAAATCAAAATAAGTACAGTGGCTAACTCCAGGACCAATGAAGATCAAAGGAATAAAATATATGGATAGGGACCACGTCCCTCTAGTGACGAAACGTTGGGAGGAACGACGTTCTGACGTCACTGCGTTGTACGCCAGACCCGGAAGATACGAGCTGCTAAATCGAGGAGCCAAACGGCTCGATGTTTCTTATATGACAATTTTAAACTTCCTAATTGTAAGTGATTATTTGGCAAGTTACTTAATAAACTTTTAAAGGGTTTTATGCTATGTTAGTTTATTTTATCCTTATGTGATGATACGCCGAAATTCGTCACGCTGTATGAGACTTATACCAATGGAAGCTGAGGCGCTTACTGCATAATACAGAGACCCCAGGCTGGGATATTAGCCATACATGTGTACCGATCTCCTGTAATTAAGAGATCACACCTATTTGGTAAGTGGCAGTGTGTACCCAGGTGGAGGCACTTTCCTGTCATCACTTCTTTCCAAATGCTGTGGATTTATTTTTGCACTGTGCATGTTTAATATATATGGACATTTATCTTTGCCATCTATCACCATTGTTATTGACTGTTATTGCTGACACTAAGTATTTAATTTAGCCTGTAACCCTGCCGAAGATGAATCTTCTCTATTTGTCCTGGGGTTTATTATTTACAAGATAGAAAATTATGTGAATTCCAAATTTCTACACTTGTCACCAGAGTAACAGGTAAGGTTGAACATTTCAACAGGAACACTTTTTTGGTGACTTCAAATTCAATTTCACTTCCTGTAGCATTTCTGGTAGGCACCGCATTAGGGGAGAGCTTGGCTATTTTGAAGTACCCTAAAAATTCTTCCACCTCCCCCATAGCATCCCAATTATTATACATTGGTGATGTTTATAAAAAGTTCACCTGTTCCTAAGGCTGGCCATACATGATTATTTTTTTTTGTTCAACCAACAGCTTCCTCCATCCACACAAACAAGGTTGATATGGAGGTATCCCCCATGCCGTGACATTAAATTTTGACAGCAGCATCTCTTTCTGTCTGAATACACTGAGCAGTGACTGCAGCTGAAACATAACGTGATGCAAATTTCAAAATGACTGCTAGTTTGTCCAGGACTGATAAGACTGATTCTAAAAGAAAAAAAAGAACCCCAAACTTTTCTTCAGGTTTGTTTAGGTAACTCTTGCAACAGTTTGACTCAATGTGCATGCATCTACAATCAGAAAGAGATTGCACCCACGTAACCTAAATTAGAGGCACGTGCTGTTCAAAAAGAACATTAGAGCAAGAATATAGTTTGCCACTGACCATATAAGCAAAGACCAGGCCTTTTGAAACAATATATAGACGACTGATCAATCAAAGACAGAGTTGTTAGATTGCAGTAACAGTAAAACTGCTGCATGCTAAATACAGCATTTCAGGAGAAAAAAATGTGCACCAACTGTGAAACACAGTGGGGAAAATGTTTTGGTTTGGGGTTGCTTTGATACTTCTGGACACTTGTCATAAAGTCACTTGTACATTTTGCATCATATCAAAGTATGATTATTGAGAACAAAGTAGCACCATTTAGGGAGAAAGACTGTGTTTTCCAATGGAACAAAAACACTTCAAATGAAATATATTTATCTGTGGATATATGTGTTTAACAATAGCTTGTTTTAACACAAATATCAAAATTGTTGGATAGATTCATTCCTTTCTAATAATGACTTACACAAAACTGTAGTGAGACAAGGACACTCTATACATAGCAAAGAATGCTAATGTAGAGTGTAATATGCCACATGTTCTGATTTTAAGACATATGGAAATAGAAATAAAAACACCATATTGTGTGAAATGTACATGAACCAGTGCCAGTAATATATTTTGTTAAATCTTCAGCTGTGTGAAACTTTTAGTGATAAAAGTGAATGTACTTCTGATGTGTTAGTGTGAGAAGAAATAGTTAAATTTAATCATTTGGAAAGTGGTTTATTTTACTTGAAATAAAACATTGCTGAGGTACAACATTTTTAAATATAATTTTTAAAATATATATTTTCATAGCAACAATATTTTAAATATAACAATAAAATGTAGAAGTTAAATAAAATGTTCGGACTGTCTTTTTTGTTGCTTAGACCAGAATTTCTCAACAAGTGTTCCCCTATAGGTTGTTAGGTGTTCCTTGAGCTGTGGCTATTTGACCTTCCATTTAATGGTGCCTGCATAGTCCTGGGGGCCAACACCACAGGCAAAGTTAGTGCCATGATACCAAAGATCTTTTTAGCTGTCTGAAAGGGTGGCATTCTGTCAACTACTGTACAAAGGGATGTTCTTCATATCAATGTAAGAACCTTTTCAAAATGACACCCTACCCAAGCAGGGGTTTATCTTGACCAAAACATAATTTCAAGGGTTTAGACATAGTTGTTTACTTCGTTGCCCATGTTTACCTAACGAACCATTGTATCTGACACCAACTCTTCACCCACTCTTGGCAACACCAAGAAATTGATTTTGCTGGGAGATGGCTCCTGCCTGGCGACCAGAAGATTGGTTATAACTGCTTTCTCTAATCCTGAATTCCAGTTCAATAATTCTGTAGTATCTCTTATCTATCTATCTATCTATCTATCTATCTATCTATCTATCTATCTATCTATCTATCTATCTATCTATCTATCTATCTATCTATCTATCTATCTATCTATCTATCTATCCACCAGATCAAAACCAAAGAACACAATCTGTATTTTAAATATATTTATATATTGCACCTTATCAGTACTTAGATGTGGTGGCTGCATTATTTTTATTTTTCCAGGCTTATTTTCATAAGAAATCTTTTACATAGCTAAATCAAGAATATCCTATGCATTGGAATCCTCTAAATCCTTCAGATTCAGAAGCAGAGATCTTCCACGTATCTATACTGTGAGAGTAGTGCTAGGTGGAAAAGATGAAAGAAAGGATTATAGTAGAAAAGGGAATAAATAGAAAATCTACAAAGAGGGTGGAATCAAGGAGACTATGATTGCCTGTGATTGTCAGGGTCTTGCCATGTCTCATGGGACTTATAGTTCTAAAACAGCTGGACGGCAGAGGTTGCCTATCCCTGCTTTAGGTGGAAAAGCAGAAAAACAAGATCACCCACACTCGGTCTTCTCAAAGATGCCACAACTCCCACAACTTATTTTATTGTTAAAGAGTTTTCATGGAGGCGTGCAGTTGAGTTCTATTTAAGTTTGACATCTCTAATTCAAGCACATAGTTCTGCGAGTATAATGATTCTATATTTGTCAATTTAAGGGCTATCAGGCATCTAGCTGCTGTGAAAATGTGACAGCAATCTTTTGGAATGTTGGCATAGTTAGGCAGGGGTAAACCCAGGCAATTGTGCTTTTACTGGACAGATGGACTGAATATTTTATTTCTACGCCTATTGTAATCACTATAAATCTAAGTATATGTCATAAATTCATCATGTGGAAACTAGCAATGAAACCCTAAGGATACTGTAGCTGCATGCAAGCAAAGACGTGGTGCACAAAAGTGTATTAGTGGGGGAAAAGCAGTGTAATTTCTTTTTACATACATCTAAACCCAAAATGCAAATGTAATATACTTGCAGCCAATAATCAATGTCTGCATTAGCTTTCTGTGCAGGCTAAGTATATTTTCTGTAAATCCAAAAAACACCTGTTGAAAGAAATCACATGTCTTTATAACTTCTTATTCACAGAACTGACATCTCAAACAATGTTATCAACTGTCCCAGTTATCTTTTGTGAACTACAGAACATCTCCTCCCTATATTATGGAGAAGAGGAGAAGGGAAGGTATTTCAGTGTTTTAGCCCTAAAACACTTTCTGTCCTAGGGTATCAATGCTGTTTCCCCATGGATACAGTACAGCAAGTGAGTGTTGTCACCCTAAGATAGGAAGGGTGTTGCAAATAAAGAAAAAAGTTGGAAAAAAATGAATGTAGTCAATACATCCCAGGATTAACAAGCTGAAATGCATTACATTTTTATTCTTGGGTATATAAATGCTTTAAGCCTGGTCTCAATGCATTTATTGCTATACACATCATGTGCCCCAGGTTGGGAACTTAGGGCCAGATTCAGGTACAATTGCGCCCGTGTAACGTAAGCCGTTTACGTTACACCGCTGCAAGTTTTCAGTTTTAGTGCCCGATCCACAAAGCACTTACCTGGAAACTTGCGGTGGTGTATCGTAAATACGTCCGGTGCAAGGCGGTCCAAATCGAATGGGCAGGTACCATTTAAATTAGGAACGCTCCCGTGCCGGATCTACTGCGCATGCTCCGTTTCAAAATTCCCGCCGTGCTTTGCGCGAACTGACGTCATTTTTGCGATCAGCGACGTGCGTAGCGTACTTCCGTATTCCCGGACGTCTTACGCAAACGACGTGAAATTTAAAATTTCGACGCGGGAACGACGGCCATACTTTAGACAGCAATACGTTTGCTGTCTAAAGTTAAGGCACCCAAAACGACGACTAACTTTGCGACGGGAAACTAGACTAGCGGCGACGTAGCGAACGTGAAAAACCGTTGTGGATCGCCGTAACTCCTAATTTGCATACCCGACGCTGGTTTATGACGCGAACTCCCCCCAGCGGCGGCTGCGGTGCTGCATCCTAAGATCCGACAGTGTAAAACAATTACACCTGTCGGATCTTAGGGATATCTATGCGTAACTGGTTCTATGAATCAGTCGCATAGATACTCTGAGAGATACGACGGAGTATCTGAGATACTCCGTCGTATCTCCTTTGTGAATCTGGGCCTTAGATAGCTTTGAGTTAGGTTTACAGAAGTGTGGTTTTACACGTATTCACAAAAATATGCATCAAAAACCTTTCTTTCAACCTAAAAGATGAAATTGTTTAATAAGGTTTATTTGGGCTGGTAAGTGTGGTAGGGGAATTTTCTGTTAAGTGGACTGCCCTGCTCATGTACACCTCTACTCTAGTTTTAAGTGTATCTGAGCTGCTTCCATATTGTGCGTTTTAATTACTTCCAGACATTTTTATGACCCAGACCCTCCTGCCTTACATTGCAACCCTTCTCCTATATTAAGCAACACCTGCTGAGTAACTGCCCCCAGCCTGCTGTCAATGAATAATGAAGCAGTATTATCACACTAATGAGATCATCACTGATATAGAAGGATAGTTATTATGTTTTACTAATGAATAAATTACCATATTAAATGCTAATGTTAGTAAGATGCAGTGGTAGGCTGCCAGTGGCGGCAAGGCCTTCTCTGCCGGCCTAAACACAGAATCACCGACTTATGTTTTAATATATTTGTTCCATGAATGTGTATTAAATTAAGACCAATAGTCTATTCTCTTAATTTTCATTGTTTTTTCTCTTGGTTTCACTGCGTTCAATAGGGTATGTTTATGTTAGATTTTGTATCCAATCATGTTTCAGCCAACATGTGATTCCAGGGTCAAAGAAATCTGCCTTGAAGCCTTAAGAATCAACAATGCGGGCACCTGTAGCTTAGAATAAATGATAATGAAACTGTTGCTTTAACCAATCTGATCTTTGAGTTAGGACACCATTGTCATCCAGTAGGCATACAATAACGTTGGCATGTTCATGTACTTTGAATAGATGGTGAGAGCAGGGACTAGTCAGAGCAAATTGCATCTGTAGCAAACTGCACAAGCCAAACCATAATCCCTGGGGTTTTCCGTGGTCAGAGAACTCCAAAGGTACTACAAAAATGCCTTGAAAACCCTGGGTATCACTTTGTGTATCACTTACCCACACAGGAGATGCTGATGTTGATAGGTCCTCTGTTTTTACACAATTTTTAATCCTGCTTGGTTCCCACTGACACACCCAGTTAAATAACCAAGTACACCTGGACGACTTAAGCGTTAGTAATTCACAACATTGTAAACAGTACACAAGTAAATTAAACTCCAGATAGCATTAAGCATTAAGCATTAAGATAAAAAAAAAACATCTGTGTGCAGCAGCCCCACTAGCACCCCCCAATACCCTGAGCCCTATCTCTGTCCAGCCATATCCACGAGTGTCTCAGCCATCCGAGACACTCCTTCCTGATTGGCTGAGACACAGCAGTGGTGCCATTGGCTCCCGCAGCTGTCAATCAAAATCAGTCAGCCAATCAGGAGAGAGAGGGGCAGGGGATAGACACAGGAGGCTGTGACTTGGCTCAGGTGCTCCCATAGCAAGCTGCTTGCTGTGGGGGCACTCAACAGGAGGGAGGGGCCAGGAGCACAGAAGAGGGACCAGAGAAGAGGAGAATCTGGGCTGCTCTGTGCAAATACACTGCAATAGAACAGGTAAGTATAACATGTTTGTTATTTTTATTGAAAGAAAAACAATACTTTACAATCACTTTAAATAAATGTATCTCAAAGCAGATGCCAATAAAATGTATTATCTCAAAGCACGTGCCAATACAGTAGTTGATATGTAGCAAGAAAACTATTTAAGGGTTCAGAATTTAATAACTTGAACACTGACCTATAACCGGAAGGCCTACCTGTTTTAACCAAACTAACCACTATTTACCTGGATTAGATCTAACTTACTCAATAACAAAGCTCCTGAGTGCATGTTAAGAAAACCCAGATATGGATATCTTCAGGTGTCTTTGAGTAGTGTACCCCTTAAAGGTGATAATAAGGTTCTTGGCGCCTTGTTGTTCACGTTGGCCAGCTTGTGGTGGGGCTCTTGTAATACGAGTGCTCAAGGGTCTGTCCCTTTAAGAGTGTGTGAATGTGTTGCTGCAGACTACTATATAAGGGGTAGTCTAAGCAAAGCAGAGTGTAGCAAGGGGAGTATAACTGTGTGTCCCCTCTTACCACTACAGGAAGTGGCAGGCCCTGGTCCACCCTCTTGATGGTTCCAGACATCTGGTTATGATTATGATTAAGCATGAGATGTTTGTGTGAAATGCATCAATGTTTAATCCTGTTTTGTTTGTCTGACATGGTGACAAAAAATGATTTTTATATTCACTGATAAGACATCTCATCATAGCCGCGAGGGCGTGCATCCCTGCCATGTGGAAACAGGAGATTCCTCCATCTAGAGCACAATGGCTCGCAAGAGTGGCAGAGATACAACAAATGGAGTATTTAACAATGGCAATGAAAGATCAGGATGAGAGATACCGGTCGACATGGGCTCCCTATGTGAAGTATAGGGAGGGGTGAAGGGGGGGGGGGGGGAGGGATGGCCGACTTGAACTTTTTTTTCTGGATTTTTTCTTCTTTCTTGTTTCTGTTTTTGTTTTTGTGGAGTGGGTTGGGGAGGGGGGGGATAACAAGGTACAGAAAGAGAGGAAAATTAGAAGTTTTTGCGAAACCAGGATTGGGGAGGGGGGAGGTGAGGGGATGGTGAGGTCCCTTCTCATCGCTCTCTGGACTCTTTGGTATAGTTTATTTAAGCGTAAGAGATGAAATGTAACATCCTGTAATGTAATTCTGGAAATAAATAAAGAATTTGTAAAAAAAAAAAAAAGATTTTTATCAGCTACAGGTCTGTGGTCAGTTATTTCCTTTTGTCCAGACATCAGGTACTGGAGACTTGATCCCACTTCTCTGATAAGTGGCAATGGCAGAACTATTCTCCTTTGGATGTAGGTAGTTAGGCACTCACAGCAAAACCTTGTAGTATGTTCCTCTTTCCCCGGGGAGACTGCAGCATGTCTCACAGCAGATGCTCTCAGCATGCCATCCCCTCTCCACAAGAGACTCTTTAAATCTCTGCCTGGAAAAAGCAGTGAAAAATCTTCTCCTCTGGTGCAGGGGATTGCAGGAATAGAAGTCCAGTAGTCTTTAATCCCCAAACACAAGAATAGTGCAGCGCTCCCTTAACAAACTACAACTCCCATGTGGCTCTGCAGCACACCAAGTTCTCTACTGAAGTCTCCTTTTAGCGCCTTCTCTCCTTTTCCCTCATTAGATCCGACCCTACCGCCAGATGGGAGGGAGGAGAGCAGAGTGAACAGGGAGGAGCCTGCACACACAGCTTGCAGCAGTTCTGCAATTCAGCACACAGATCCCAAAAGGGGAGGGGCATATCTGTACACATACAGATACATAGCCTGCAGCCTTATCTGTCTGCTGCTTCTCCGATGACACTGGCAGCCTGGTGGAGGCATATCTCCCAACATTTTGAGATGGGAATGAGGGACACCTACTTTCAAACATATGTAGGCATAGGACATGCCCCCCTGACACACCCACTTATAGGGGAATTAACAAAAAAAAAGGTTAATTAAATTTACAAGTATATTGGCTTTTAAAATTTACAAATGCAGCCATTTAGAAACTGGATTAAAGGTTTAGCACTGGGAAACACTTTTTGGAAGATAAATAGAGTGCATTTTATATACAACTATATAGATCAGACTAAAATGAGGGACAAAATAGGAGGAACAGTCCCTCGAAATCAGGGACAGTTGGGAGCTATGGTGGAGGGGTTGATCAATTGCCTGCTACATTTCTCATTTTATTAGCTTAAAGCGGATCTTCACTGCATCTGAGCACCACAAACCAAAAACGCTGCAAATGCCCCCATCCATCCATGTATCCATGCTTTACGTTGTTGAGAAATCGCTTTGAAGAACACCCTGTAGGATTTCTGGCCGTGACGATCTTGAGTAAGGGCAAATGATTTATGTAGCATTTACTTCTTGCCCTTAGGTCAAGTATGCATGCAGGGTAATGTACTTAGCTGAGAAAACCCCTCCTCCTTTCCTCCTGAAAACTCGTGTGTTATATGAAATCATTTGCCTAGGCAGGAAACCAGGGAGTAACTGAAAAAATGTAAAAAAAAAGTTTAAAACAAGTAAATATAATATACTTTCCTATCTATTTACTGATATTAACAACATGATGATTAAAAATATTCAATGTTGATTGGGAGTGAAGTTCCACTTTAATATTGCTATGATTAATCACTAGGAATAGTGTGAAACGCGTAAGCTGTCCAGTTTGCTTTTGCTGTGGCTTGTAGTGCTGTTTTTGATTTTACCAATAAAGACAACGATTGTGTGAAGTACGGCTGTCCAGAAAATGATTTCTTTTTTCTACCTTGCTATATGCATTGCCTGCACCTGCGGCTTCTGTGAGGAGGATCATTACAAGGACATATCCCACCTGGAGCGGCAAAACTTCTCCCTTTCTTCCACTTTAATATTGATGCTTCTGCTAGAGATGATATGTATAATTCAGGTAGGACACCTCTGAAGGCCTAGCTGTGAAATGCACAGCCCACCACTGGAAGATGACTGGTTTGCTTGCTACAATGGGCCAGATCCAAGTAGCGTGGCGCATTGTTGCGTCCAGCGTAGCGTATCTCTGATACACTATGCCGCCGTAACTTACAGCATATTTTCCTTATCCTGAAAGAATTTGCGCCATAAGTTACGGCGGCGTAGTGTAACTTTGGCGGCACAAGGGCGCGCAATTCAAATGGATGTGATGGGGGCGTGTTTTATGTTAATACGTCTTGACCCGACGTAAATTACGTTTTTTTTTTTAACGGCGCATGAGCCGTCCGTGGGGGTATCCCAGTGCGCATGCTCGAAATTAACCTGCAACAAGCCAATGCTTACGACGTGAACGTCATTTTACGCAAAGCCCTATTCGCGAACTATTTGCGCAAACAACGTAAAATTTTCAAAATTCGACCGGGAACGACGTCCATACTTAACATAGGATACGCCTCATATAGCAGGGGTAACTATATGCCAAAAAAGCCTTACGGAAACGACGTAAAAAAATGCGCCAGCCGGACGTACGTTCGTGGATCGCCGTATCTAGCTAATTTGCATACTCGACGCGGAAATCGACGGAAACGCCACCCAGCGTAAATATGCACCTTAGATCCGACGGCGTACTAAGACGTACGCCAGTCAGGTCTAGCTTAGCTTCAGGCGTATCTTGTTTTGTGGATACAAAACAAAAATACGCCGGAGCAAACTAGAAGTTACGCGGCGTATCAATAGATACACCGGCGTAACTTCTTTGAGGATCTGGCCCAATATCTTTACCAAAGATGTTGTTAGTACAATGTTCTCAGAAACTATTCGTTTTTTGTCATTCAACCAAGTTGGCTAAAGAAAAAAAACTGGGAGATCGCCATACTAACACATGCAATGTTAATGCAGCATTGTCTCCCACTGGGCCTTTGTTTTCTGACAGGGGGGCTGCCCCCTCCCGCCAGAAGACACTGATCAGCGGTCGCAGCCATTTGGTTTCTCAGCTTGTCCCTTTGACAAAAGCCAGTTGTTAGACCAGCTTCTGTCGGACAGGCTGCTGTACAAACTGACAGAATGTTGGCTGATTTCTGTTCAAAAACAACGATACCAACCAGTATTCAGCCTGTGTTTACCCAGCCTTAGACTGTCCTTGGGAGGAAACACATACACAATATTGGTATAATGTTCAGCGCTAAACGATCTTATGAAAAAGATTTAAGTTTAAAATTTAAATAAAAAGGCATGCATCTGCATGCTGATACATGAAGGTGCAACCATGTGAATGGTGAGTGGATTGAAAGTTCTGGAGAATGAACCCCTAAAAATAAGTCTCTAAAAATGTCTCTAAATGGAGGCTGTAAATGGAGCGAGGCTGCTTGGGCTGGGGAACCCGATCACTGTGAACAAAAAGTAAGCAAAAGGAGGAGAGAAAAGCGTCAAGCCAATCCTTTAAACAGCTTAGGAATTTATTCAGTATATAAGTATAAAACAACACTAGAAACTTGCGTGAAAAATGTTGGAGCACTTGCAGAGTGCTAGAGCGGATGGGGACTTCCACATGCAGTGTCACAGGAGCACAGGAGGGCTGCCGGAAAGTCTCTATTGAGGGATCCACATGCGCCGCGTGTTAGCCGCAGCTGGAGCCTTGATGAGTCTCAATCAATGGAGACGTCGGCTGTGTGTTTCTGGGTGGGAGTGGTCCAGGGCTGCAAAATGGGGAGCCGTCCACACACTGTCTGGCCAATCAGAACACGCATTTCAGCTGCGGCTAACACAAGGGGCTTCTGGAGGTGGTTAAACATGCATTTAAGGATTATATAAAAGGATACATAGCAAAGTTGAAGTAGGCATATATTATGCAAAATATGTTAAACGAGGAACTAAACCCCCAATATGATATTACTATCAGAGTCTAAATAAAAGATTTAAAGTTTTGCGCTTTAGAAAAGTAACAATTGTCTGCGATATAAGTGTCAAGATGCTCTTGTATAAGTGTTTATTTTTTATGTATTTTTATTAATGTAAAAGAAAGCCAACTCAAAACTGTTTCTGTTTTTTTACTTTTTAAAAGTATAATATAATGCTGCTGACCTTGTCTTTATTGGACTTAGAAAAGTTCAACATGAATTGGTATGAACTACAAAGACAAAAAAAAACATCTTTAAACCAAACAAACTCTCCAGCCTCCTTAAATAATCTGTTTCCATTTCCCCCATGCTGTACAAAAACATTCAATGCATTTGCATATGAATTACGTTGTAATTGCGTAATTGTTGGAGTTCAGTAATACACTCATGCTGTCACTTAATGGAAAACTCTTGTCTAAAGTATGCTTGCCACTGGGAGAACAAGCTGAGTGTTTAGTTCACAAAGGCAAATTACTTGGCAAAAAAATGTACACTCACTACATTACCATAAGAAATTGAAACAATGTACTGTATTTTTATATTGACTATCAAGTATTGACTGCACAGAAGTTAGTTTATCCAGTAATTGAACTTACAATTAGGTAGGCCTGTCAACAAAAACGCAACTTTGTCACAATATTTCAAGAAAAGCAGATTAATAATATATTGCTTATGTTAGAAATAGATTGTCTTAAATTCTTATGTAAAAATAAATTGCAGCGCTACAAGTAACATACAAAAATTGCTACATTTGCTTAGTTTACATTATTAACAAGTGAATGAAAGCTTCACAGCCCCATATTGTGAGACTGAGAAGCCCTACAGCACATGGATGCACCATGTGATGGGAATAAATCAGAACACTTTGGACATCAAGCTAAGGATTTTGTTTTACAACATACATTATGTTAAGGTATTCAACTGCTACACAATCTCAATGGTTCTTTAGAATTTGCTTGAGTGACTGAACATTTAAAAAAAAAAAAAAGGTCAATATCGCAAAGCAATCGAAGATATAAAATTATGATTTCAATCAGCCACAAGGAGATGGGATCGTAATTGCCCTGATTAAATCCGGTGGTAAAACCCGACCACTTTCAAAGTAATTTCAGTATTCTTTTTTCTGTTTTCATTTTGGACTTTCAAAAAACTGTATCGCTGGTAATTCTGGTGGTCAATCAAGCTTGTTGGGGTTAGATTGCTAATGCCGCGTACACACGATCAGACATTCCGACATCAAAACCGTGGATTTTTTTCCAACGGATGTTTCGCTCAAACTTGTCTTGCATACAAATGTCACACAGATGTTGTAGGAAATTGTGAACGTTAAGAACGCGGTGATGTACAACACTACGATGAGCCGAGAAAAATTAAGTTCAATGATTCAGAGCGTGCTTTGAATTGATTCCGAGCATGTATAGAATTTTTGTGCTTTGAATTGTGTACACACGGTCGGAATTTCTGTCAAGAATTTTTGTTGTCAGATTTTTACATGAAGGACAGAAGTGCCAAAATAGGCCCGGTTGTCAAGTGGTTAATTCTGTAAAGAGAAATCAAGAAGAAAACATTTTTCAGTATCTAATGATCAACACATTTGTAGTAATTAATTACATGATTTAAGCATACCTGGAGTCATTTTATATTTTGAATAATAAAAAAATATGATGTGAGAAATATAAGAATATTTTCTATGGTATGCTCATTCTTAAAGCATTTATAGTTAATGATAGAGAATACTTTATGTTAGTAATGCAATTTTTATGCAAAAGAAGTTGCAAAGAGGAACTAAAAATCCCTAGATTTATGAATATTCTAAATTTGCCGTGCTTGCCAAGAAAGGAAAATATAATTTAAAGAAAAACATTTCTAAAACTCTATTGCATTTAAATGGCCATATAAAAGGCCATAGCACAGCCCTCAGATTTATTTGTCAGTGCCCTGGATCTCGTTAAACCTGGTTAGCTAGCAAGAGATGTTTCCACTTACCATCAATGTAAGGGGGCACGTCTTCACCTATCAATGATGTGGGCACTATGCTTACCACTCTGCACAGTGCATATTCCACACATAACTGACCCCTGTGCTCCACAATACACATTCATGACTTCACACATAACTCTATAAGCTGTACAATACCTTAAATATTCTAGGCAGCTGCATTGTAAACTGTGCTGGATATTACATAGTTCTGACTGCCACAGAATTTTTTATGCACATTACATTTTCCCAACCAAAATGTTTATTGTCACACCAGTTTCTGGTTTCTAAATGAACCTCAACTTTCTTTTAGTTTATATTAAACTTAGGCTTAATGTTAGATCTTTTTCTAAATTATGTGTGCAGAAAAGCATACGAAATGAAAGAGTTTAATTGAAAAATAAAGTTATTCTTTGTCTTGTAGCTTGTCTGTAAAACTCTAAGGCCCCGTACACACGACCGAGTTTCTCGGCAGAATTCAGCCAGAAACTCGGTCGGAGCTGGATTCTGGCGAGAAACTCGGTCATGTGTACACTTTTCAGCGAGGAAGCCGACGAGGAACTCGTCGGGCCGAAAAGAGAACATGTTCTCTATTTTCTCGTTAGTCAATGGGAAAAGTCGGCCCGCCGAGTTCCTCGGCGGCTTCCACACTGATGTCGACGAGGAACTCGATGTGTTTGGCACGTCGAGTTCCTCGGTCGTGTGTACGGGGCCTAACTTGTGGGACAGTAATTTAGGCATATTTGTGGATATAAGGACTGTAGTAGGTGCGTGCATTGTATATGTTAAGTAGTCCCAGGTTCTAGTTAATCATTTCTCTTTAAACAATGCCTCTTCTCTTTTTTTTTGGCTAAGATCAAGTGTAGTATCTGTTCCTATCAGTTGTTGGGATATAACCCTTTTGCCAATTGGGGAGTAAGTTAGTAATTCCTAATTCCTAGTAATTAATTAGGTGGGAACGGTGGGGGTGGTGGGAGGTCCTTTTTCTTCCCGGGTTGAATCTGGCATGGTGCACCAGGCTTATCCCCGATTGTAGGCAAGGCTCTCCCTAAAAACAATAATGGAGGGTGCCAGATCAGGATATGTCAAAGATAAACTGCAGTTTATTCTGAAAACACTTACATCTAAAAACGCTGTATACTGCACACATGGCTGGTAGAATGGAGCATTGGTCTCGATGGACTGGAGAGTAGCCGCAAAAGCACACGCCAGTAGTGTCTGGAGCTCTAACACATACCACTGTTAATATGTCCACAGGCTGGTAGAACAGGTGGGGGGCGGGCCACAACATGTTTCTGAGCCCCACCTCCTTCATCAGATGACTGCGCCCTGAGCCCACCCAGTTGTGTGAAAATAGCAAATTTAATATTCGCTATTGTCTTTCTGATTCTCCTCCTGGCCAATCAGAAAGCGGGTCCTGAGACCCATCACCCAATTGGCCGAGAGGAAAAGCGATCCTATTGGCCGCCTAGGAGGAGGAGGCACAGCGGAAGCCATCGTAATGCCAAGAGGAGGAGACGCAGGGGAAGTAACTGCCAGGAGGAAGCGCTGCCCGCGACTTAGATGGGGTAAGTGTAGGTGACCGGTGACTGACCGTCAGGTGGTGGGGGGAGGTATGAGTGACCTAACCAACTGACTAGGGGGGTGGGTGTGGGTGCATTGTTTGCTGCCCCCCCCGGAGCTGCCAGAACTCTATTTATGAAATATCATAATAATGCCATCACATGCCACTGTATGGGCAGACAATGGCTAAAATACCATGACCACATTGGTATTGTTTACATCAGTTGTTATCTAATATAATTGTCACTTGTCTTCCTTGAAACAATGGGCTACAGCTGATTATTTATCATTTTCATTGTTTTCAGAAAACAGTATTTCCTGCTGTTCAGACGGTAAACTTTTCCCTGCTCAAACATTCAATTGCACAATGTCAGCAAGACTAAAGAGACTGTACAATAATTAACACATCCGCTAGATTGCTTAAGGACAATCATTATGCAATATAATGTGTATCCTGCATGCATTATTTATGTGACTATACTGGCCCACGAGTAAATTTATGGTGATTTTAGTCCTGAATATGCATTTAAGTAGCTCTTGGCCTGATTAAATAAAGGTTGCTTTGTAATTTATCTTATTAACATATCCAATATAAAAAATTCCCTTGGCAAATGATTGGCATACAGGATACAATTATTTATTTATTTAATTTTTTTTACTAAACAAGGCCCTGAATATATTTTTAAACAGAAAAGTAGTGTGCACTTTCAGTATTGTTTGTCAAATTATTATTTTAGTGTTTACTTGAATATTTTTCTATAACTTTAACCTCAATGGCATTGAGGTCAGCCTTGCTGTTTTTTCATTTTCTTATCTCTCTCATAGAAGTGAAGTAAAGAAAGAGAAAGATTGCCACATAGTGTAAAACCATGGTATTTATTAAATGAATCCACAAATCCAACAAAGATTAAAATGTCCCAAGATAAAAGAATCTGCAGATCACAAACTAGTGTGGTATGTTGGGCATAGACTCCGCCCTTCATATTTTAATTGGTAGAGATGTGTAGATTTACCACTGGAGGAAGCTCTGTATTCATCCTAATTCAACAGCCTACTTAAAGTGGTTGTAACCCTAAAAATAAAAACGATCATGTTTCCTTAAGGCAGTGGTTCTCAACCTTTTAGTGCCGTGACCAGGGCCGATCCGCCCTATAGGCTCACTATGCAAGCCTCTTAGGGCCCCCGCAAATCTGCGGAGGGCCCCCCAAATTACTAGAGGCTCCGCCTGGTGAGAAGTCATTTTTGCGGCCCCTCACCCCGCTTCTCAACTCGCTGGCTGCATGAGAGAAGAGGTAAGAAGTCAGCACCCCCCACTTCTCACTCTAATGCAGTGTTTCTCAATTCCAGTCCTCAGGCCCCCCCAACAGGTCAGGTTTTCAGGATTTCCATTATTTTGCACAGGTGATTTGATCAGTTTTACTGCCTTAGTAATCACCACAGCCTTTTTATCTGAGGGAAATCCTGAAAACCTGACCTGTTGGGGGGGCCTGAGGACTGGAATTGAGAAACACTGCTCTAATGTAAGATGTAATTTCCAACAGCAGAACACCCCGCTTCTCAACTTTAATGTGACGTGTCACTGTCGGCACCCCCCCGCCCCCCCGCTTCTCAACTTTAGTGTGACGTCATTTTGCTTATGACCCCAGGGAGGTCAGCATCGGCACTGGCCGTGACATTTCTCAAGTGGTGGGGACCCCCAACAGTAAAATTATTTTCGTAGCGTGGGTTGTCAGCACCCAAGGCAAGACAAGTAATTTGCGACCCTAACCCACGGAAATTTAGCGCTCCGTGAGACCCCTCCACTCGTACAGTATTAAAACCTCATATGGTACATTTTAGGATGTACCACTCTTTCTCTTTGTTCTCCTTTCTTTCCCTTTTATCTCTGGCTATCCTAATTTATTTTCCCCCCATGCCTCTCTCTAGCCATCTTTCTTGTTTTTTCTCCTATTCTTTCTCTCCATTTTTCTTTCTTCTTGCCTTTTTTTTCCTCTCCCTTCTAAGTATTCTCTATTTTTATTCCTTCTCTTACTCCTTGGTGGGGGGGAAATGGGATGAGTGGCAATGGTGGGGGGAATTCTGAACAGCCAACTTAGGCACTTTTGATCAAGTTCATCTGCTTATCTGAGAATTGTAGTGGGAACTATAATCACAGGTAGTGTTACCCACTGTGTCTCTGACTTTGTGGTGTCTTACAGCAGTGACACCAATGCTGAAATAAGGAGACAGGGTCTCCTTCAGCCCCTCCCACCTCACAATCCTCAACAGTCAGCGGACCTCTAGTCTCTACCCCCCAGCCATGCCGTGAACTGAATGGGGCACTGCAAAGAGGCTGAGTGGGTGGCTGTGGGCTCCAGGAACAGCCCAGCTGGGCGGCCACAGGCTCCAGGGACAGCCCTACTGGGCAGCCACATAAAAGCTGGAAGCGGTGCTGGCTTCAGGAACAGCCCATGATTTTGTGACCCCTGGCAAATCACCATTTGACCCCCGAGGGGGTTCCGACCCCCAGGTTGAGAACCATTGCTTTAAGGCATGATCTATAGCACAGTGCTTGTGCTGTATAATTTGTTCCTTTCTATGTTGTAATATACCTGCCTGATCCTGCCTGTTGCTGTGTCCCCATGTCTGTGCTGACAATGGTAATCGTGGCTGCTGAGCCACAATACCATGGTCAGGTTATGTGCCTCCCTCAGCCCGCTCTCTGCTTTAAATCTCTTGCCTCTCCCCTTTCTCCCCCTCCCTCCCTGCCTGAGAGCTGCCCCCTCTGGATTATGCTACCAATAACTACAGTGTATGTGGTTTTTTTTTTAGGAAAAGGCTAAATACCTTTTTCCACACCATCCGATGAGAACGGAACGTGCATGCGACCCGGTCCGAAGGCTCCGTGACCACGGCCGCGGGACCCACAGACCCGATCGCCGCTGGAGTCCCGCGATCGGTCCCCGGAGCTGAAGAACGAGGAGAGCTGTGTGTAACTGTGGCGCTGTCATTGATCGTGTGTTCCCTAATATAGGGAAACACGATCAATGATGTCACACGTCCAGCCCCGCCTCCCTACAGTTAGAGACACATATGATGTCACACTTAACCCCTTCAGCGCCCCCTAGTGGTTAACTCCCAAACTGCAATTGTCATTTTCACAGTAAACAATGCATTTTTATAGCATTTTTTGCTGTGAAAATGACAATTGTCCCAAAAATGTGTCAAAATTGTCCGATGTGTCTGCCATAATGTCGCGGTCACGAAAAAAAAATCGCTGATCGCCGCCATTAGTAGTAAAAAAAAAATGATTAATAAAAATGCAATAAAACTATCCCCTATTTTGTAAACACTATACATTTTGCGCAAACCAATCGATAAACGATTATTGCGATTTTACCAAAAATAGGTAGAAGAATACGTATCGGCTGAGGAAAAAATAATTTTTTTTTATATATTTTTGGGGGATATTTATTATAGCAAAAAGGAAAAAATATTGCATTTTTTTCAAAATTGTCGCTCTATTTTTGTTTATAGCGCAAAAAATAAAAACCGCAGAGGTGATTAAATACCACCAAAAGAAAGCTCTATTTGTGGGAAAAAAAGGACGCCAATTTTGTTTGGGAGCCACTTCGCACGACCGCGCAATTGTCAGTTAAAGCGACGCAGTGCCGAATCGCAAAAACTGGCCGGGTCCTTTACCTGCCTGAAGGTCCAGGTCTTAAGTGGTTAAGTAAGAACAATAGGTGAACATTTTACAGCCACCGTAGGAATTTAGTTTAACAATTACATTGATAAGATTGTCTGAAATGAGTCTTAAAGTGTTACTAAATCCAGAACCCTGCATTCACTATATCTGGTCTCCCACAGTACACAGATCATGAAAATGCAATTATTTTAGTAACTATATACAGCTTTTCTCATCAGCAGTATATAGCAGTCTTGTGACTTTTATTATGTCCCGTTTAAGCTTGTAGGAGTTTTCATTCTCCCCTTTGTCCTATGAGATGGCAGCAGGACCCCACAAGCCTCTGTCTTGACAGTGCTTATTGGCCCTGTGCTGATCACATGTACCCTTCCAAGGAAAAAAAACTCTCTAGCAATACACACCAAACTGAGCATGTGCAGTTTGTCCCCTAGCATCTGTTCTATCAGGAGACGAATTGGGGACTATAGAAGAAGGGAAGGCTAAGAGAAGAGCAGGATCAAACAGCCTTTTTACACAATACAGACGATTAGACCCTTAGGTTCCACAGTGAGTATAACAAGCATGCTCTACTGCATATACAGACTGATTTTACTGTTGTGGGTTTAGTAACACTTTAAAGACACAGTGGGAAAGTATACAGGCCACCCTAATAGAAGTGTATATATATATATATATATATATATATATATATATATATATATATATACAGAGCTTTTTTTCTCAGAAAATAGGTGCAGGAACTCAACCACGACCTTGTTCTGATTTCACAAACAGTAGAAGGGTCTTAAAGGGGCATTACATACCAGGATTGCATTACATACACAGTGCAGAGTTTAGGGGGTTACACACAGAGTGCAGAGCTGTCACTTGCAGACTTCTGTGTTTACAAGTGATTGTGGTGAGCAGGCACCAAAGGGTCTGACCCAGAGGTGGTGGAACTGAGTTCCCCCAAGTTCCCCCTGAAAAAAAGCCATATATATATATATATATATATATATATATATATATATATATATATAGAATGAAAATTGTACAGTCCTGTTTAACTTTGTCCTACAGTATGAAGAGACAAAGGCAACATAAATTGTAAAGGTACCATAACAAATAGAAAAGCGCACAGCATATGGCAATGATATTGTTGTTATTGGAAAGAATCAGTACATTCTAAGTGAAAAGATGAAAGAAGTAGTAGAAGGATTAGATAACATTGAACTGAAGGTGAATTTAGTAAATGACAAATACATGGGTAAGACAAGGAAAAGGAGCAAGTGAAAAATGTGAAAGAAATATGTTGTGGAGAGAATAGATATGAAATAATAACATCATTCTACCGAAGCTCCGCAAACAATGAAGACAATTATGTGTCCCAGAAACTAGAAGAAAGAGGAAAGATAAATCACTATCAAAAATAACTGTTACAAGGTCAAGGATTTTATCAAAGAAATCTAAAGCTGTTTTCAAACCTATTATTACGTATGCAGCAGAGGCCTTTATGCTAAAGGCAAGAGGTAGATATAAGAGCATAATTAGAAATCACATGGTCTATTAAGAATATTTTAGAGGGGCTCCCTGCTTGCCAAACACAAATATAAAAAAAAAGCCATTGAGAACATCCTATGGCATGGCTCCAGTCCAGAGCAAACACATATATTATTTTTCACCATAAAGTTTTCTTTCAATGCCCCCTTACACTGGTGCCCAGCAGGATGAAAAATGTTTATAATCAGTTATGTTAGTCAATATTAGGAAGATGCCCCCTTACCTTGGTGGACAAAAGAAGGAAGAATGCCCTTTCGCGTTGGTGTTCAGTAGAAGGAAAAATGCCTCTTAGGTTTGTGGTTAGTAGGTGGAATGCCCCCTTACAACAGGATTGGTAGTAAGTAGTAGGAAGAATAGCTAGAAGAATGCTCCTTCATGTTTTCAGTCGGGGGAAGAATGCTTCTATATAATGGTCAGTAGGACCAAAATGGGTTAGGAGAGGGGTTGGAAAAAAGATATAAAATCAAGGAAAAGTGGAGGCAAAGTGAAAGAAGAAAGGTGGTAAATAAGATAAACGGGGGGGGGGGGGGGGTAGGAAAGGAGAGGGAGAAGCCAGAAGGTGGGAAATAGAAAGGAGGGAAGAGATGAAGGAACATTCCAACTAACTAACCACTACAAATGAAGTAGACGTTACTCTAGTTTCAGTAGGGGGCTCCTACTGATTGGGTGTCCAAGGTCAAAGTCCTGTATTGGGATTGTATTCTTAAAAGAAGAGCTATAGGCAAAGCTTTTTTTTTTTTGGATAGAGAGTGGGAGGGTTATAATCCGTACGTTTTTTGCCATTTGTGGAGGTTTACATTCACTTCCTGTCCCATAGCCAAAACAGAAAGTTTTAGAGGCGATTTAGTTCGCATGTGTTGCGCTATATAAGTTCTTCACTCACTCACTCAGAAAGTGAAAGAAAATCTCTGGTATTTTGGGGAATCCATTGGGCCATTTATTACTGTTCTGGGGACAACCAAAAATGTGGGTTTTTTACTTTCATTTTTAATGATAACGGTAAACTAGATATGCCATGAATAAGCACTAACCAAGTGTGAAACGCGTCGGCTGTTTTATGATTTTTGCTGTGTATTTGCGGTGTCTGCTCATGTTTTTTCAATAAAGACAACTCAAGAGTTTCTTGGAGTGTGGCCGTCCATTCATCTTCTGCTACTTTCTATTGCCTAGTGCATTGCCAGCACCCACATCCACCTGGACTTATCCAAGATTGCACTCGGGACTTCCCTGGAGCGGTGAACCCCATCTCGCCTAGATAAATAGGGAGTGAGGTAGGAGTACAGACCTGACATGTGTTCTAATCCATCTCCACTCTGTTAAAAACAAAGTTTTGCCTTTAGTTCCTGTTAAAGTTTTATCTTTACTTTAACGTATAACTAAAGATGACTTAGGGCCAGTTCACACCACAAAAATGCACCCGGATGCGTTTTTTCTTACAGTTCACACCACTCGCAGTACCGGTGCAGTTTTGATGAGTTTTATTGTATTCCAGTAAACTTCTGTGCAGAAAAATTGCAGCATGCTCTACTTTTTTTTCTGCATTGGAAACTGATTGGAACTGATTGAAAAGGTGTGAATTAGAGTCATTGGAATACATGGAACACACTGTGCATGCATTTTTCATGCAGAAAAAAAAACACCTCTCAGATTTTTTAGCGGTCTGTACCTTCTTTAGGGAGATTCACCCCCTCTATTTGTCCTATTTACTGTTATAACCAAAAGTGAGGGTAAAAGAAAACCCACATTTTTGGGTTGTCATCAGAACAGGAATTGATAGAAAATCTCCCAATGGGGACACTAGTTCTGGTGACCCTGGGAACAACCAGGGATTATCTCGATTATCTCGATTATCTCACTTTGAATATATTTCCTCCTACTTTGGCTATGGGGCAGGAAGTAAAGGAAATCTCTCCAATGGAACACATATGGCCAAAAATTTGATATGGGTTATAATCCTCCCTTAATCTATCCAAAATGAAAACAATTTTTGCATTTTTTTTAATGTTAGAGATCATCCTGGGTACCCAGACCTATTGAAAAATCCAAGATAACCTGTGAAACATATGGGATATCCATACTGTAAAAGAAAGTTTTTGCAGTGATAAGGTTTTATGTGAAAACAAAACTTGCCTTCTGTGATCACTGCAAACATGGGCCCGGATTCAGATAGAGATACGCCGTCGTATCTGTGAGTTCCGTCGGTCGGATCTATGCGGCTGATTCATAGAATCAGGTTCCGCATAGATCTCCCTAAGATCCGACAGGTGTAAGTGACTTACACCGTCGGATCTTAGGCTGCAATTCCAGGCCGGCCGCTAGGTGGCGTTTCGTTTTTTACACGCAACGAATATGCAAATGAGGATTTCCGCCGATTCAGAAACGAACGCCCGCCCGTCGCTTTTTTTTTACTTCGCTTGCGTTCGGCTTTTTCCGGAGTATAGTTACCCCTGCTATGTGAGGGGTATCCTATGTTAAGTATGGCCGTCGTTCCCGCGCCGAGTTTTTAATTTTTACGTCGTTTGCGTAAGTCGATTCAGAAAAGAGCTGGACGCAAGTTATGCTCACGCCGAAACCAATGATGTCCTAGCGACGTCATTTGGAGCAATGCACGCCTGGAAAATTCGCGGACGGCGCATGTGCTGTTTGATCGGCGCGGGGACGCCCCTGATTTAAATTGTAGACGCCCCCTAGCCGCGGAATTCGAATTCTGCCGGGGGATTTACGATACGCCGCCGCAAGTTTTGAGGTAAGTGCTTTCTGAATTAAGCACTTGCCTCAAAAACTTGCGCCGGCGGATCGTAAATCAGATAGGTTACGCGGATCTAAAGATCCGCTAACCTATATGAATCCGGCCCATGGAGCGTTTATGCTTCTGCAATACACTGGCTAAAGAGCTTGACTTGGTAGTAGACTTAGCCTACTGATGGCTGAACTCTGGATGCAGGAAAAATGATTCCTGAGAAAGGATTGGATCGGATCAAACCTATTGAGACTCCTGCTCATACAGTGCTATCTTACATAGGAGGATAGAGGATAAGAGGATAATAAATTGTGAGTCACTGGAAATTGATTAAGAATGGCTGGAATCTTGAATGTGCATAATTAATGTGTAATGTGGTCACCTACATGAATAATGTACTGGAATAAAGGGTCTAGCAGACCAAAATACATATGTTTAAAGAGATGCTATTAAGGAAAAGACAAGGAAAGAAGGTTACCACAGCTTGGTATTATTTGTGGATGCTCTATTTTAAGTGCTTTAATCATGTATAAAAATAATGTATGGTTTTAATTAAAGAATCTGGCTGATGGTTGGGATTTTCTTTTGAACAATTACATATTAATTTGTTAGCGATTTCTTAACAGAAGTAGCAATACCTAAAAGTTTGATTTTCTTTGTTTGGAATGCAGACAAATGCCCAGACTGGGCTCTTACCTGTGTAACAATGGTGGACTATAAGTGTAATATTGTGTCCTCTCTCTGTCATTCCTCATCTATAGTTGTATCCCTTTAATGCTGGGCGCCAGTGACTGTCATCATATTTGTGAGACAATCTGCCTCACGCTCTCTTCTTCCTGGGCCTGGCGTGATGCACACATCTCAGTGACGGGGAGAGAGAGGTTGCAGCCTACCACGAATTGTTCAAGAGATTCCAGCCCGGCCTCGGAGGGCCTAAACCTGCTTGCTGTTCATCAGACATCTACATAGCACCAACTCAGCAGATCGACACCTTGTTGCTCTACCTTCCGCACCTGTGAGTCATCACTGGCGGCTTCCGTGACGGATGTCTCCTTCCGGGTCGCTGCTTATAGGGCATCTAGTTCGATCCAGTCATTGGTGAGAGGACATTGGCCTATCTTCTGCAATCTTTCCCTGGTTACTTTATTGCAACACTGTGTACTGTACAGACACCTTTACCTTGGGAACACGTTACTGCACTTCTATTTGAACACTATAAATAGACACCTTTACCTACAACCATTTCAAGGAATACCATTAGCCTGTTTAACCTCCCTGGCGGTATTCCCGGCTGTGGCTCAGGGTTAAATTTCAGTACCATTAGCAGTAACCCCGAGCCACACTCCGGATCGCATTGCAGAATGCTGATCCAGGTTACTTACCTTGTCCCCAGGATCCTGCGATGTCCCCCCGCTGTGTGTGCGGGCTGTGTCCTCCGCCCAATGCCTCTGTGTGCCAGACTCCGTTCCCTGCGAGCATCGCAACGCATGGGGGTGGAGCACGGCGGCAAATTCAAAAAGTGCAAAATTCATAACAGATACAGTGCACTGTAATATTACAGATTACATTACTGTATCAAATAATCTCACATCCCTTTTGTCCCTAATGCTTTGTCCAATGCCCTGCATGCACTTTATATTATATATACTGCTCTTTCTGTCTGGAAACTTGAGATTGTCCTTGGCAACCAAAGTGTCCCTTTACGTCAAAAGTGGTTTTAGACCAGCTAGAAAACAGCAATAATAAATTAGAACACTTGCAGAATTGAGCTTTAGTGAATCGTGGGGAAATTCATTTTATTATTATATTATTATATATTATATTATTATTTTTTATAATAATTTATAGTTATTTATTATATTATAATTTAGGATTTGTGTTTTAAACTTTATCATACCCGGGGTGTCTACTAGACTCTTGTTTGGACAGATTTAAGTGTGCTAATACTAAGAAAAGTGTGTTACTGTAATACTAAGAATTACAGGCCTACAATATAAATTGCCAAATTTCTATACAAAACAATCGTACCGATTTGAGATGCAAAAATCTGACATAATCATAACGCCAGGGTGGCTACGCCAGTCATTCTATTAATACACCACTGTGCCTTATTGAATATAATCTAATGAGCTCCATCTGCCAGTGAAGACTATCAGGCCTGCACCTCAGATATTGCTGTTGCTGCTATTTAAAGGGCCCTACACGATCCTTCTTCTGTCTGATTTCCCATTAGGATTTGAAGGTTATAAAGGCCGACCTGGGGTTCCCCTTTAGAGTGTGACCACCTGCATTAAACACCTAACCATTCATTTTCCTACATGTCATGCTTCAGGTGATATTCCATTGTACATATAAGTGTATTATATCTTTATACTGTTAACTTTTCTTAAGCTGTCTTTTGGCTAATTCCTCTACCGAGTCTGGGCTGTTATTCAGAACTCAGTTGATCTATTGCCCTCTTTTGTGAATTATTACTACCTTGCTTACTCCAGTAAAAGCTGAGATAATATAAAAATATTGACTTGTGACGTGTCATTTAACCACTTGGCGCCCAGAGGCCGTCATATGACGTCCTGGGCTTTGTGGGGCTATATCTGAATGATGCCTGCAGCTACAGGCATCATTCAGATAGCGGCATTTTCAGCCGGCGATTCCCTACATCATAAGAATGATCATAGCGGCTGTTCCACCGCTTAATTGTTGTTACGGGCAGCGAAATGGGACGCCCCCACCACACTCCGGTGCTTCTCAGGGCCAGATTTGCTCTCCCTGCCGCCCCAAGGCCAGGTTCCGCAATGCACCTCCTCCCCGCCAACCAAACTACCCCCACCCCCCAAATCAACAGAGAATGGCAACCAGATGGCAGGGGCGGCACGGTTAGTTCAAATATTTTTTGTTTCTTTTTTTTTTTACTTTTTAATCACTTTTTTATTATTTTTTATTTGTAGCTTGTCATTTACTCTCTTATTATTGTATAATTTTCTTATTATTTTTAATATTATTTTTCTTATTCTTTACTTTTTAATTACTTTTTTATTTTATTAATTTAATTATTATTTCTTAGCATTTCCCTCACACTACATTTAGTCCTGCTAGAAAGCAACTTACCGCCATTAACTGTATGTTCCGGTCATCGGGGGACTCCATGCTGCTGCCGCCTCTTGGCACCCTTCCGCCCCGAGGCCTGGCCTTGGTGGCCTTGTGGGAAATCCGGGCCTGGTGCTTCTACAGACTCACCTGTTGATTCGGAGAATGGATCTGCCAGCCCCGGATGCTGATCATAGAGATTTCCAGTGGACCAGATGGTCGCCGGAGTCTCTATGATTGTCGGGCGCGATGTTATGACGTCACGCCCGGCCTCTGCATTAAAAAAAACAGCGCCGCTTTGGCTGGGAAGCGGTGATCTTTTTTTATTTTTTATTTCAGGCTTTTCAGCCTAGTGGTGGGATGTGGGGTCTTATTGATCCCATATTTTACTGTAAAGAGGTCCTGTTATGTCAAATTCCTATTACAAGGGATGTATACATTCCTTGTAATAGGAATAAAAGTGATCATAATTGTATTGTATTTTTATTTTTAAAAGTGTCAAAATAAAAAAATGTAAGTAAAATTAACAATAATAAAAAAAATTAAAGTGCCCCTGGCCGTGTGCTCGCACGCAGAAGCGAAAGCATACGTAAGTCCCGCCCACATATGAAAATGTTCTAAAGCGTCACCTATGGGGATTTTTAAGTACCGAAGTTTGGCGCCATTCCATGAGCGTGTGCACTTTTGAAGCGTGACATGATAGGTATCTATTTACTCAGTGTAACTTCATCTTTCACATTATGCAAAAAATTGAGCTAACTTTACTGTTTTTTTTTTAAAAGCTTGAAAAATTGCTGCGCAAATACTGTGCGAGATAAACAGTTGCAATGACACCATTGTATTCTCTAGGGTCTCTGTTAAAAAACATATATAGTGTTTGGGGGTTCTATGTAAATTCCTAGCAAAAAAATTATGTTTTTTACATGTAGGAGCGAAGTGTCAGAATTGGCCTGGGCGCCAAGTGGTTAAAGGTGTTTGTGGAAAGATGTCTGAACCCAGAGTGTCAGATGGGTTGGAAGGTTCACAGGGTCATGGTCATGCAGATCAGCACGAAAATCCAAGCAGTCCTCAAACGGACTGTGTTACACCTGTCTTCAGCCAATTCCCAGGGAGGTATGCCCAGATGGTGGGTGGGAGGCAGGTAAATAGCAAGGAACCCAGAGATATGGGTTCTTCTTCAGGAGGAATGAAAATCATGTTCAGAGGGCTGCTAAGCCCTGAAGCCTTCCTGACTAGTTTCAGGACTACTCCCCCGGGTTTCCAACGTCTGTAAATTTACGGACAGTTTGTAAATTTACAAGCTGTCCAAAAATGTTGTTACAGACTGCAGCCATCAGAAATTAGGCCCTGATTGCAACATTTTGGCAAGGTCTAGAGGATCATATTAAGAATGAATTATCTGGTAGAACTATACCCACCACCCTGGATGGCTTGATTGCCCTTGGCATCCAACTTGATGTCCGTTTCCAGGAGTGAGATCTGGAAAGGACTGCTCCACGCAACCCCCAGTGGACCGCTTCACCCCTGTTGTACAGAAAGCTCCGGAATTTCCATTGGGATAAACTCCAACAGATTTTTATGATGGAATTTCGTTCAAGCTGTCTTGCATACACACTGTCACACCAAATTCCGACCGTCCAAAACACGGTGACGTACAACGCTACGATGACCTGAGAAAAATAAAGTTCAATGCTTCCGAGCATGCATCGACTTGATTCTGAGCATGTGTGTTTTTTTCTCCGTCGGAGTTCCATACAAACAAACTTTCCGAAAAAAAAAATCATCGAAAAAAGAGAACATGTTCTCTTTCTAATGCAATGGAAAAATTCAGTCAGACTTTTTCCATCGGAAATTCCAATTGTGTGTACAAGGCATTAGAGGGAGGTGATCTAGATTAGAACCTGAATTCCGCCACTTACTTCTGCATACGTGGACTCTGGGGCAGCCGGGAATTTCATTGAGCAGTCCTTGGCCACTGAATTGGGCATTCCTCTCATTTCCTTGGCATTGCCTCTATCAGTATCTGCAGTGAATGGCTCTACCTTGGCCTAAGGACCCCTACGGTTGCAAACTGCCCCATACCTATGCATGTCTGTGATCTTCATTTTGAAGAAGTCTCCTTTCTGATCCTTCCTAAGTCCTCTAGCCCCATCATTCTTAGACTTCCATGGTTTCAGAAACACTTACCCTATCTAGATTGAAACTCTGGCCAAGTGTTATCTTGGGGGTCGCATTGCCATCAGACTTGTCTCCCTAAGGTGTGCCCATCTCTCCGTGTACCTGTGGCTGAGGTCACTACCTCTCCGATGCTTCCTCTGCATTATCAGACCTTCCAAAGATGTTTTTTTGTAAAAAAGCTGCTGACAGTTTGCCTCCTCATTGTCCCTACGATTAGGCAATTGACCTCCAACCTGGGACTACGCCACCCCGAGGTTGAGTTTACCCCTCTCTCCATCCCTGAGACGCAAACCATGTCCGAGTACATCCAGGAAAATCTGCAGAAAGGATTTATCCATAAATCTAATTCTCCTGCTGGGGCTGGCATCTTCTTTTTAGGGAAAAAGGATGGTACACTCCAGGCCCTGGATTGATTATAGAGGTCTCAATGCCATCAACATTAAGAATTGGTACTCACTACCCTTGATTTCTGAACTTTCGATTTCTTGATTTCTGAAATTTAGACCTTTTACCCTGAGCAAAATTTGCCCCATGCTAGTGCCAGCACTGGTGAGTCTCCCTTCTTCACAGTATACGGTCACCATCCTTCGGTACCATTTCCTGTTCCCATCTCTGCTGAGGTCCCTTCGACTGCAGAGATGCAACGATCTCATAATTCTATCTGGGCAGATGTTTCCAAGCATTTACATCTTGCAGCTTCCAGGTACAAAGTAGCAGCTGATCATCATCACCGTGTGAGTCCCAAATTTCTTCTTAGTGACAAGGTTTGGCTCTCTACCAAGAATATTCGTCTCCAAGTACCTTCTATGAAATTTGCTCCCCGTTTCATTGGTCCCTTTACAATTCTTTGCCAGGTTAACCCTGTCGCTTTCAAGCTCCGTCTCCCTTCACATCTAAGAATACCTAATGTGTTCCATGTTTCTCTCCTTAGGCCATACATCATCAACAGTTTTTTCCATCCTTTTCATCATCCTTTTCCAACAGTCAGTACCTCAGATCAGTATAAATTCAAGCAAATATTGGCTTCCAAATTCTGAGGGGGAGGCTTTTATACCTAATCACCGGAAGGGATATGGTCCTGACTCCTGAGGAGAGGTGTTGGATTCCTTCTACTGATGTTTCTGACCCTTGTTTGGTGAAACACCTTCATCAGAAGTTTCCTCTCAAGACTGGCCCTAAACGAGTGGGGAGACCTCGAAGTGTGTGTGTGTGTGTGTGGGGGGGGGGGGGGGTGGGTACTGTCACAAGTTAGCCTGCAGTTTCCTGCTTGTGTACTCTTACCTCCTCCCTCCTTCTAGTTTGCTTGTCTATATAAGACATGCTCAGTGTAACCCACATTGCCTGAGCAACTTCATAGTTCTCTGAGCTCCCTTTTGAATACCTCCTGTCCATACTGTGTCTGACTACCTTGTACCGACCCCAGCTTAATTTATCGTCTGTGCTTGTTCGCTGCCTGCCATGATCTCGGCTTGTCTTCTGGATTCCCTTTTGCCTGCTGCTTGTACTCTGTACACGTGACGCAAATGGTCTCCGCATCCTCGGCTAGGCGTACCTGGGGGCCGCAACCTGGGTCCAGCTTGCTGCAAGTCCATCCCCACCATCAGGGGCCCTGCTGAAGAACTCCACTCCCTGGGGAACCCTGAGTTGGCGATCTACAAGAGCTCACTACCACAGACTCCTGACAATGACACCAACATGATTTTTCTTCTTTCTTTTTTTTTACTTGTACACACATAAAATTACCGTTTGATTTATGAAAATATTGGTTACAGTTGTGGCCACTCCGGGCCTAAATGTTTATCTATGTATCTTTTCCAGCAGTTCCCAGTGGAACAGATGGTGAGGGAAAACCTTTACATTGGAACACCTGTTCCACTGAATCCTTCCTAAGTCCTCTAGCCCCATCATTCTTAGACTTCCATGGTTTCAGAAACACTTACCATATCTGGGTTGGAACTCTGGCCAAGTGTTAACAAAATGTTATTTTAACAATGCATTACTGTCTCTTTGGTAACTGCAAAGTCAGTTGTTTATTGATGTCTCTGTGCTCCAGTTGGGGAGATTCACCATATATTTGCCCTGTTTGTTAGCAAATCAAGAACAGAAATTGAGAGGACCTCTATCCTATTGATCTTGGTGGCTACCTGGGATTTCCCTTCACTTCTGTGGTGGTGGCTAATTGGCTATGGACCTGAAATTAAAGGGAAATCTCTCTAGTTGGATGCAGGTGACAATAATGCTGGGTTATATTAACCTAACCTTCATTCAAATGGAACAATAAGTTTTATGACTTTTGTTATACCTTATACTCATTGCTAATAGCACTAGCTACATGTTTGTATCCTAAATATTGATATTCCCATTTTATGTACTTTTTTTAAGTGTTGGTAAAAAAAACATTGTCAGTAAATTTCATCATTTGTGGCAGTGAAAAATTGATGATGTCAGTAATTTTTGGTGTTCTGTCAGTAAATTTCATTTTAGGAGGTTACTGCTCCTCCCTCCCCTGAATCAAATTCATGTTTTTTTTCTACTTGGATTTGTGAGTAGAGCCCAGTGTCCTGAGCTGCAGTTTATCTATGGTCCCCAGCTGTGTATGTAAAAAAACTGTTCCAGTGTGCCTAGCATGCTATTCTATCATGTGATCTTTAGCTGCAAGAACCTAGACTGCTCCACTCTGCTTCCTTAAACTGTGCAAACCTATCATGTGGTCATCAGCTGCAAGAAACTTAGGCTTTGTCAGTTTACTTGCATGTCCTACCAATGCTCTAACATTCTCCTGGTCTACAGCTGGGAGTAAAAGACTCTGGGCCTGATTCTCAAAGGGCTTCCGACGGCGCAATGCCATTTGCGGCGTCGTAAGTCCTAATCTGGCCCGGCGTATCTATGCGACTGATTCTTAGAATCAGTTACGCATAGATATCCATTAGATCTGACAGACGTAAGGCTCTTAGGTGTCGCCGACGTCGTTTTCCCCGTCGTCTATGCAAATTAGCTATTTACGCGAGTTTCCCGAACGTACGCGCGGTCGACGCAGTGAATTTACGACGTTTCCATAGCTTTTGCGATGCGCAAAGTTGCCCCTGCTATATGAGGGGCAACCAATGTTAAGTATGGCCGTCGTTTCCGCGTTGAAATTTAAAAAAGTACGTTGTTTGCGTAAGTCGTCCGTGAATGGCGCTGGACGCCATTTACGTTAACGTCAAAACCAATGACGTCCTTGCGACGTCTTTTAGCGCAATGCACGTCGGGAAATTTTAGGGACGGCGCATGCGCAGTACAATCGGCGTGGGAACGCGCCTAATTTAAATGATCCACGCCCCCTACCTGGTTAATTTGAATTAGGCGGGCTTGCGCCAGAGAATTTAAGCTACGCTGCTGCAACTTTACAGGCAAGTGCTTTGTGAATCAAGCACTTGCCCGTAAAACTTGCGGCCGCGTAACGTAAACGAGATACGTTACGGCCGCATAGTTTAACGCCGATCTACGAGAATCTGGCCCTCTATTGCTGTCACCTAGACTTCGTGCTCAAGTGTTTTGGAGTATCCCATACCTCAGTGCCCTCCCTAGTTACAAGTTTCTGCAATAAATTACAAAAAGACATCTCCTGGACTTGATTTCTGAGCCAGAGGTAGTGAATTGTTGCTGTATACCCTGCTTCTGCACTATTTGGGAGAAGAACCTGTGGAACCAATGGCTCTTTTGAATGCTACACATACATACAATATTGCAGTGCTGACTGAATAACCAGGAATAAGTCTGTGAGTCTGCAAAAAATATACCAAGCCTGTGGACATTTTTTTATCTTGTATAATTTCTACATCACTTAGTACATTTTATCATGTATTGTGCATATACAATGCAGTATATGCCATTATCTATAAGACCATAGTACTTGGTACTACCTTCCATTTTCTGCTTCTGCTATATATATATATATATATATATATATATATATATATATATATATATATATATATATATATATATATATATATAAAATCAGGATCAAAATAATATATATTTTTATTTTGCTGTAGGCAAGGTTACTTTTCCAATGCATTTATAGAATGGTGTATTGCGTCCTTGAGGATTTTGTCATACAGATTTCCTGTAAGATATACATTTTATCCCTCAAGCTCTTTTTATCCTGAATACAATACTCCTAAGCCTTGTTAGCTAAATAACTATAATGCAAATCTTCTTACTGAAACTTGAATTTTTCCTGGTCTAGTTTTAGATAGGGATCAGAGTAAGGCTACTTTCACACTAAAGCATTTTCCAGGCGTTTTAGCTCTAAAAATAGTGCCTGTAAAGCGCCTTAAACTGCCTCTCATGCCTCCCCAGTGTGAAAGCCTGATTGCTTTCACACTGGGGTGGTGCGCTTCCGGGATGGGAAAAAAAGTCCTGCAAGCAGCATCTTTGGGGCGATGTAAGAGTGCTGTATACAGCACTCCTACACCACCCCTGCCCATTGGAATGAATGGGCAGCACTTCCAAAGCGCCTGAAAAGTGATTCAGAAACGGTGCAACATGAGCGCTTTGAACCCCTTCTCGGAGGTTAAAATCGCCCCGCTAGTGGCCAAAAAGCACCACTAAAACTAATAGACCAACCACCCCAGTGTGAAAGCAGTCCTAGTTTGTGTAAAATGGGCAATCTGACTTAATACAGAACAACAGGTGTTCTGTTTCATATGCCACTTTATGTATTGTCATACACCTTAGACCCAGTGGGGTAGATTCAGATAGATAAGCGGATCTTTAGATCCGCGTAATCTATCTGATTTACGATCCGCCGGCACAATTTTGCGAGGCTAGTGCAGTATTCAGAAAGCACTTAACTCAAAACTTGCGCCGGCGGATCGTAAATTCCCCGGCGGAATTCAAATTCCGCGGCTAGGAGGAGTGTAGTATTTAAATCAGGCGCGTCCCCGCGTCGATTTAAATGCGCATGCGCCTGCGAATTTTCCCGGCATGCATTGCTCCCAATGACGGCGCTAGGACGTCAGTGGTTTCGGCGTGAGCGTAACTTGCGTCCGGCCGTATTCTGAATCGACTTACGCAAACGACGTAAAAATTCAAAACTCGGCGCGGGAACGACGGACATACTTAACATAGGATACGCCTCACATAGCAGGGGTAAGTATACGCCGGAAAAAGCCGAACGCAAACGACGTAAAAAAAAACGACGGGCGGGCGTTCGGTTCTGAATCGGTGGATCTCCTCATTTGCATATTCGTTGCGTATACAAATGGAAGCGCCACCTAGCGGCCGGCGGGAGATTGCAGCCTAAGATCCGACGGTGTAAGTCACGTACACCTGTCGGATCTAAGGGAGATCTATGCGTAACTGATTCTTATGAATCAGTCGCATAGATCCGACCGTCGAATCTCAGAGATACGCTGGCGTATCAGGAGATACGCCGTCATATGTCTATCTGAATCTCCCCCAGGGTCATTAAAAAAGTGCTTGACCCCCCCGGCTAGAAGAAGTATGTTCTGGCAGTGCACTGGATTTTACTCATGTAGGAAATGCAGTGTATGTTCCCAACAGAATAACCCGATTAGAAGTCTCACAAATTTATTTCCACTGGTAAAAATAAGACTTTTAGCATCTCAGAATTCATTACATGTAACGCTACACATGTAGTGTATGTGTTACAGTGTCCTTGTAATTTAATGTATGTGGGTTGAACAAAAAGAAAATTAAAAATACAGATTGCTGAACGTATACACACAATTGAAATTGGGTTCAAGTACCTAGTGTATCCCTACACTTTTAAAACCACCATAGTCAGGACCCCTCTGGTCTTAAATTTTGGGGGGTTGATTGTATATACCTTAATTGGAGAGGATCCAATTTAGTGCGTGAAATATCAAAAAAGAGACTCTGTGGATATTTTTTATGCAACGTTAACACCAAGGGGAATGAACATTAGATGTCAATTGCTTCATTAGTGATTATTAATTGAAGAGGGCTGCAGAATAATTAATATGGGAAGTCTATTTTTAACTTTAAACTTTGTAATATATTGAAATTAGAAGATTCATGTTGATCTGAGGTATATTCAGTCTCCCAGTTTTCATATGACGCTTTAAAGTTCATATATATTAGATTAATTCATTCATTTTAACTAGGAGGGTGTAATTGATTTATTTTTATTTAGTAATTTTTATATAGTAATTTTTTATATATTTTATACATATTTGTACTTTTTTCTATACATTGTTGATGACATTTATTTATGTGTAAATGTCAAATTAATTGAGCTGTGTCAACTATATCAATTGATGTGTAAACATCTTTATAATTCATGTTTTATATTATTACATTTTATATTCTTGTCTATAAAAGAAAATCGAATTCGGTATTATGTACAAATATATAGACATTATAACTATAGTTAGGAGTCATCATAAATTGTATGATGCTGGTCTGTGCATGTGTTTTTACTAGGGTTGTCCAGATACCGATACTAGTATCGGTATCGGGACCGATACCGAGTATTTGCGGGAGTACTCGTACTCGCGCAAATGCTCCCGATACCTAAATAGAATACTTTTTTTGTATTTATCAACATGTTCTATGAAAATTCTTTGAGTTTTTTACTACTGCGTGACAAGCAAATAAAACATTTTTATTCATTTTTACTAATTTTTATTCTTTTATAATGTCTTGAGTTAGAGTTCTTCATAATTCTAAAGAAAATATCCTTAGTCTGTATTGTGGTTTGAAAACTGTCACATGACATTTAAAAAAAGTATCGGTATTCGGTATCGGCGACTACATGAAAAAAAGTATCGGTACTTGTACTCGGTCCTAAAAAAGTGGTATCGGGACAACCCTAGTTTTTACATTATGTACCGATCAGATGACTCCGGTATCTGGTATATACTCACACTACGTACTAAGTACGTAGTGTGAGCTGATGGGAGGCAATCCAGGCGGTGTCCATTACCATGGCTCACATTGGGTTAACAGCTGTGATCAGTTTAGTGTATAATTTCGGCATGTTGCGTCATTAGGCCACACCCTCAGATGATGTCAGTAATGATGAAGCGCGTCAGTGTTGGGCCTAGCGACTGCCAATAGTGACATCAGTACGCAGACTAGGACAAGCCCTCACGATTGCAAGTGAACAGTACAGCAGTACAGTGTGAGGTAGGAGACGCCGCCTGGTTGCTCATCCCGTCTGGACGTATACGGATGTCAATATGATAAATAGCTTTCTGTGATTTTAAATATAGTGGGCCAGATTCAGGTAGCTTGGCGTATCATTGAGCGGGCGTAGCGCATCTCATATGCGCTACGCCAACGTAACTCTGAGAGGCAAGAGCAGTATTCACAAAGCACTTGCTCCCTACGTTAAGGCGGCGTAGCGTAAATGGGCCGGCGTAAGCCCGCCTAATTCAAATTTGGAAGGTAGTGGGCGTGTTTTATTAAAATTAACCGTGACCCCATGTAAATGAATGGCCGAATGAACGGCGCATGCGCGCGCATGCTCAGAATCACGTCGCATATACTTCCTAAGAAATGACGGCTCAATGCGTACGACGTGATCCTAACCTTCGCCCAGCCCCATTCACGTACGACTTACGCAAACGACATAAAATCCGATGGCTGTTCCGACGTCCATACCCTAACATGACTTACCCCTGCTTTATGAGTGATAACTATACACCGGACGTACTCCTTACGTAAACGGCGTAGCTTACTGCGACGGGCGCTAGTACGTTCGTGAATCGGCGTATCTAGGTCATTTACATATTCAACGCGTAAATCATTGGAAGCTCCCCTAGCGGCCAGCGTAAATATGCACCCAAGATACGACAGCGTAGGAGACTTACGTCGGTCGGATGGAGCCAGAATTCAGGCGTATCTGGTTTCAAGAATACAGCGCATAGATACGACGGCGCATTCTAGAACTTACGCGGCGTATCAACAGATACGTCGGCGTAAGTTCTCTTTGAAGCACATTTCTTAAAAGGAGGGGATCCGTTTGTTTGGATAAAAGAATTTTAAATGGAATTACGCTATGGATATTATTTATTTTGCCTCGGTACGAGTGTATTAGTGCGAGATCCAACCCCTCTGCTGCAGAGTGAGTGTGAGGAGATATCCATTCAAAGGTGACATCCAAGATTGCTGATTGATGCTTATTTTCCAGCTACGTCTGGTAAGAGTTTTTACAATAAGGGTGGTCTATCCCCCCGCAGTCTCATGAGTGGAGGTGTTGGTGGTAGGTCGCCGTGGAAAATGTGCTAAATGAGATCTATAACCGGACTGTATTTTCACTAGATATTGACTTTTGGGTTAATCACCTATTTTTCATTAGAATCACTGCTATTTGCACATGCTCTTTATTTCGGATAGGCATATTTTGAAGTTGATAAATGACAACTTATATGTAGCGCTGCTTTGTTTGATTTGTTTTTTATATGTATTTGATACCAGCTATTAGCAGGTTGAATGGTAGTAGCTTCAGTCTTAATTGGCAACATTTTGATGGAGGTGTATTGTAGATCTCCTTCATTTTCACTGTCACCATAAGCGCTTGTATTGGAGAAGGGCCAGGACTTGTTACTACTATTGTATTTAATATTTAGAATATGCCCTAATGAATCAACCAGATATGAATTACTGTATTCATTAAGTGAAAATATAGATATAAATAACAATAGTGAGTTACATTTAAGATGATTTACTTCTGTTAATAAGAATATACAAATCCTATGATGTTTTGCTATTGGAATCTTGCATGATTTCCAGTTACTGTTATCCTCTTCTAATTTTGTATTGAAAAATATAAAACTTTAATAAAAAATTGCCAATTACAAAAAAAAAAAAACATACAAATCATGTAATCTCTATTGAAAGGAAAAAATGTTTTACAAGTTAGTGAGCTATTGCAAATTTGAATATATTTTATAGTATCAATTTATATTTTATGAGGCAAAAAGAAGAAAACCGCGCCAATAAATCGATCAACATGTGTAAAAAACAGTCCTCAATTGAAGACGTAAGCAAAATTAATTGCACACCATTTTGTCCATATGCAAAATCCACCAAAGATTGTGTTTTTTTTTTTTCCATTCTGTTAAAACTTTTGTGAATCAATACTGCTTTAACCTTGAAGAAGGGGACATACCCCGAAAGCTTGTCCTAAAAAATTGTATGTTAGTGCAAGTAAAAAAATTATCACGGACAGTACTAAGTTGTCTTTATGGTATAAACAAACTGGGGCAGATCCTCAAAGAAATTACGCCGGCGTATCTCTTGATATGCCGCGTAATTTCAAATTTTGCACGTCGTATCTTTGTTTTGAATCCTCAAAACAAGATACGACGGCATCTGGGTTAGATCCGACAGGCGTACGTCTTCGTACGCCGTCGGATCTAAGATGCAATTTTTCGGCGGCCGCTACAGTAGGTGGCGTTCCCGTCGTAATCCGCGTTGAGTATGCAAATTAGCTATTTCCGACGATCCACGAACATACGAGCGGCCGTCGCATTCTTTTACGTCGTTTCCGTTCGGCTTTTTCCGGCGTATAGTTAAAGCTGCTATATGGTGGCGTACTTAATGTTAAGTATGGCCGTCGTTCCCGCGTCTAATTTTGAAAATTTTACGTTGTTTGCGTAAGTCGTCCGTGAATGGGGCTGGACGCCATTTACGTCCACGTCAAAACCAATGACGTCCCTGCGACGTCATTTAGCGCAATGCACGGCGGGAAATTTTAGGGACGGCGCATGCGCAGTTCGTTCAGCGCGGTGACGCGCTTCTATTAAATGAAACACGCCCCCTACCCGCCGCATTTGAATTCCGCGCCCTTACGCCACAAGAGATACACTACGCCGCCGTAACTTACGGCGCAAATTCGTTGTGGATTTAAAACAAAGCCAAGTAAGTTACGGCGGCGTAGCGTATCTTAGATACGCTGCGCCGGTGCAGATCTTTGTGGATCTGCCCCAGTATATTTTGGAAAATCATACAGCTATGCACCACTTAATCAATTCCAACTAGTTATCTGAATACATAACTTTAATTGCCATTATTGTTAATTAAAAATGCATATGTAGAGTAAGTACACATGAGCAGTTCTGTAGCTGCATTCCATATGAAAATGACACAGTGAGCTATGAAACCTCCACAGTCCACACAGAATTACAAAGAATTTACTGAATGATTTCAACACAAGTCTTTTGCTGTCATTATCATCATTTTTTGCAGTGGTCCTGATTTTACATATTGTTCTCAGTATCCTATACAAACAGACTTTAGAGTAAAGATTCATACTACTTCAGCAATATCTATACAATCTAAATCATATTTGCTGTTAACCGTTACTTATGATGATGATACGTTAATACAAGATGAGGTCAAAGTCAATAAATTGCAAACAGTACTCTGCACCTTCTTTCGTCTAAATAGGATGTTGGTCAAATGATGTCTGTGTAATCACGCACCACAGATCTGCACTACAGTTCTACTATATAATGCTTTCAGAATACAGCCAGATTAAAAGATTAATGGACTTTGTGTGCCAGCTGTCATCAGATCCCAAACCATCTGCAAGAAAATAACGAATCCATCCTTTTTCTTTTATATTTAAGCTGTAAATTTTTAAAATTACTTTTAGAAGACATCAGAGGAAACTTTAAAAAATATACATATGTCAATACCATACGTCATTCTGCAACTTCATATTACTTACATTATATTTTTCTATTTCAGTCTGAAGAGATTTCATTTTCTAAAAGCTAGAGTGCATAAACTCCTGCGATGCATGAAGTACACCTGTTCCCAGAAATAACCATGCTTTAAAATAAGCCATCACTGACCTCTGTGATGTTATCTATTCTCAAACTGGGGAAGACATCCTTTAGAATTTCCTCATTCGCAAGACATGCATGACAAAGGTTGGGGCAGGTTACAGAATAATGTACCTCTCTGGGACATTGTTGGCTCTGCAGCAGAAAGCGTTTGGCTGTCTGGCGACTACACGGGGAATTATCATGTGACTGCTGCAGGCAACTCCTCTCACTCAGCACACAAGACCCAGGAAGTACACTGAAAGCAGGTAAACATTTCTACCAAACAGCAACAGATACATGTTTGCATTGCAATTTGCTAACATCCTTTTAGTGTATATAACTGACATGGGGATAATCAGGGCTGGCCCTACCATGGGTCCCGCTTGGTCCATTGAACCCAGGCGGCACTTTTGACGCCAAATTGCATTTTTCCTGCGGTTTTGTGCACACTTCCGGCACCAGATGTACAGCTTTTCTCCACCTGGCCCAGCAGGCTCAGCGGGTCTGTCTCTTCCATAAGATCACAGCACTCCCCCTCCCCTTCCCTATCTTATTTACATGGTAGGTCCGGACAAAGGGCAGGACTTTTTAAGTTAAGAAGCGGGTGATTGGTTACTAGACAGTGGGTCGGACCCAGCAATCATTCACCTGCCTTTTGCGTAAAAAGTCCTGCCATGCTTCCCATCTTGTGTAAATTAAGGTAGGGGAGGGGGAGTGCTGTGATCTTATGGAAGGGGCAGTCTGTAATATCAATGGAGGACTGTGATGGGGTCTGTGATGAGGGAGGTCTGTGATGGGACAGTCTGTGATGAGGGGAGTCTGTGATGGGGGGATCTGTGATGGGATGGTCTGTGATGAGGGGTGTCGGCCATTGAGGGATCTGTGATGGGATGGTCTGTGATGAGGGGAGTCTGCGATGGTAGGGATCTGTAATGAGGGGAGTCTGCAATGGTGGAGATCTGTGATGAGGGGAGTCTGTGATGGGGGGATCTGTGACGAGGTGAGGGGAGTCTGTGATGGGATGGTGTCAGGGCTGGGCTCAGCCCTTCCTTCTCTGTGCTGGCCGCTCAGCTAATTGCCAGCTCCCATCTCTCCACAGTGATCCACCTGTTGAAGATCCTGTTCGTCAGCTCTGCCTACTTAAAGCCTTCCAGTTCATTTTCTCTTCGCCTTCACCTATGTTAACATCACAAGAGACTATCTCCTGCTGTAATGTTGAAGACCTGCTTGACTACTTTCCCTCTGGCTACAGATCCTGCTTTCTGTACTACTACCTTTATCGCTGGCTCTTGGACATTGGCTTGGCCGACTCCCCGATCCGGTTACTGAACTCTGGCTATGTTTTAACTACGCTTGCTCTGTTTACCTCTGTTTATTTTTATTATTAATCAAGTGTAATTTAACTGTACTTCTGTCTCGGTCTGATTCATGGTTCCTGACAGATGATCTGTGATGAGGGGAGTCTGAGATGGGGAGGAGTTTGTAATGAAGGGGGTCTGTGATGAGGGGAGTCTGTGATATGGAGTTGGTGGTTTGGAATTGAACATAATGGTATGTCATATAATTTTGCATATAGACAAGGTGCTGTTGCATGTAAATCTGACTTCCTGATAAAGTTTATTTTGGTTTTAATTATCATGATATAAAATCAAGGATGTGGGGACCTTTTGTTGTGCGTTATTTTTTTTATTTTGGGGAGGTGGGGGGGGGCAGCATTTATTTATTGGACCCAGGCAGTACAATGCATTGAGCCAGCCCTGGGTATATTTGTTTTCTTGCCAACAAAAGCATAACTTCCAACTTCTCAGATGAGAAAGAGGGACATCTTCCAGCACAGCCATTCTCAACTATGCTTCTTCCAGAGACTGTTAGTGGTTCCAGTGCACAAATCACTAGGGATTGAATCCATTAATTGCACATCACTGGTACCTAACTCCCTTCAAGCACTCTAGATTTTACCCCACTCAGTATTCTGACTGTTGGAGGCAATGTAGAGATATAAGCTATGCTATTTGTTTCTTGTCTTGTGGAAGTGTAGGTCTCTTCACTTATATTGGAATAAGATCTTTAGCATAGCTTCCGACGTTGTAGGAACACAAATATTACCTGACCCCGCCTTTGCACTGCTACACTATGGCATTGACCAGTTCTCCCCCAAAGTTAAAGTGGTTCCTATTAATTTACATAGAAGTAAGGCGTAAATTAACAATAGTCCATCCAGTTCAACCTGTGTAGGTGTATGTGTTTCAGTGTCGATAATCATTTCCTATATCCCTGTATGTTGTATTCACTAAGATACACGTCCAAGAGTCTTTTAAAAATATCAATACTCCCGCTGACACCACCAATTGTGGAAGAAAGTTCCACATCTTTAAAGCCCTGACAGTGAAAAAAAACCTATGCAGTGTCCTCTTACACTCTCTGAGACTGAATAGTTTTTATCCTACGCTGGGATCACCATTAAGGTATTTGTATATCTCTATCATATCTCCTCTCAAGCGTCTCCTCTCCAGGCAGAATAAATGTAGTGCTTGTAGTCGTTCCTCGTAATTGAAGTCCTACAATCCCCTAGAGGACTGGTGACAAGAACTGGACAGAATACTTCAGATGTGGCCGAACCAGAGTTTTATAAAGTGGCAGGATTATAGTTTTATCTCTGGAGTAAATTCAATTTGTTATGCATGCTAATATTCTGCCGGCTTTGCTAGCTGCAGCTTGACATTGCATGCTTTGTTGAGTCTGTCTTCTACTAGGACCCCCAAATCTTTCTCCATCCTTGTTTCCCCCAGAGGTTATCTCCCTATTTTTTTTGTAAAATCTTTATTTATGAAAGACAAGGCAACACATCAAACAGTGCACCGGTCAATCATTTTTTTGCTATACCACAATAATGAAATAAAAAGAAAACAGAAATGACAAACAATCACACAAAAAGAAAAAAAAATGTTAAACAGCCAAAGACATAGGAGGTGCAATATTCAGGTAACAGGTCGGTGGCGAGGCCTCCACCCCCACAATGAGGGGAGCTGAGCCCCGACCGCCCGGGTTTTAAAATTTAGGGCTAAGTTGTCCTCCAAGGAGGAGTAATCAGGCGCACGAGCAGGCCGAACCACACACAGACGACAGCCAGAGCCCTCAAAGCCAGGGGCGAGCCAAGTGGACGCGAGGGGAGGGGGGCGACAACACGCCTCCAGCTGACCTCCCCCCGCAACCCACCCAGATCCCCCCAGGCCAAGGCCCCCACACCATGGTGACACAAAAGTGTCAGAGCCCGGAACTGACCCGGCAATCCCATGATGGCCTATTACCACTGAGCCAGCCGGCCAGCCCACATAACACCTGTCACCCAGCAGGTGGACCGCCCTAAAACAGACGGCCACGGCAGATAGAAACACATAAAAAAAAAGGGGGGGAGAGAGAGGAAGAGAGAAAGGAAAGGTTAGAACATACCTGAAAGCTCCGCCACCACTCCAAACCCTGTCAACATATCAGCACATACTCAGTAGTTAAAAGAAAAAAGGACCACTCGTCCCAACTCCCACCATCAGCTAAACAACTGCGTGATATCCCTGGGCATCAGCCCTCAGCTCCCGCCTGAGGACCCCGAGGTCGCCCCTTAAGGGACGGCTCCGCGAGCTCCAACATGGCCACGTCCAAGCTGGAGGAGACATGTCCTCGATCCGAAACATCCCAGGTCGACCAAGTGGCAGAGAAGCAATTCCGGGTACCCCTACAGGTAGCAATCCAGTCCTTCGCATCCCTGATGTCACCCACCTTGCGGCGCCACTCCTCCCGACCTGGAGTTTGCTGGCGCTTCCAATATATAGGAAGTAGCTGCTTAGCTGCGTTCAACAGGTGAGGCAGCACACTTTTCTTGTACTGGCTCACTGGCATGGGAGGAATGTGCAGCAGGAAGTGGACCAGAGAGAGAGGGATGTCTATGCCCGTAATCTCTTTAATCTGGGACTTAATGTCCTCCCAGTAGGGTCTAATCGCCGGGCATTGCCACCAGATATGCAGAAGGGTACCCCTGAGACCACACCCCCTCCAGCAACGATCAGACGTGGATGGGTAAATTCTGGCTAGGTCTGCTGGTACCCGGAACGCGCATCAATATTTTGTAGTTCAATTCCTGCATCTTAGAATCGATGAAGCTAGAGCGAGTAAGTTGAAAAAGAGAGGACAATTGGGTAGGGGGAAAATCCGTCTCTAAGTCCAGTTCCCAGGCTCTGATGTATGTGGGCTTCACTACTAATGCAGTGGAACCAAGCAGGCGATAAAGTTCTGAGATCATATGTGGGGTTGGTTCTTCTGCTATAAAGAGGCATTCGAATGGCGTGAGAGTGGAGATATCCCGCATGGTGTCGCCCCGGTTATCTCCCTATTGAGTAGTTTGAGGTTATGTTTTTAGCCCCAAATGCATTACTTTACATTTCTCAACATTAAACCTCTTTTTTCATGTAGTTTACCACCCCATTATTTTATTCAGGTCTTACTGTAACATTTATATATCATGATGTGAAGTTATTGCCCTGCTTTTTTTTGTTTCGTCCGTAAAAACTGAGATTGAGCAAATTATACCAACCTCTATATCATTTATGAATAAATTTAACATAATTGGTCCCAAGATAGTGCCTTGGGGTACCCCACTTACCACTTCAGACAAATCTGAGTACACAATATTCATCACCACCCTTTGGACATGCTTAGAACAAAGCTTATAGTCCATACCTACAGATCTCAGTTTGTAAATTAAGCGTTTTTGGGGAACTGTATCGAATGCTTTTTCAAAATCCAGATATACCACATCCACAGGCCTTCCCCTATCTAGATGGCAGCTCACTTCCTCTTAGAATGTTAACAGATTGGTCTGGTAGGAATGACCCTTCTTAAACCCATGCTGATTACTACTAATGATACTGTTTTCATCAGCAAATTCTTGGATATAGTTCCTTATCATCCCTTCCAGTAGTTTACATACTATTGATGTTAGACATTAGTTATTGTTAGACTATGGAACTCATCTCTCCTATTCTGGTTAATACTATGAAAACCTTAAACCATCAGTGCAAAATGGAAAAGCTTCTCTTCTCTACAAAGCTATCCTTAACCAAATTCAACTCTGTTTGGGCTGTGTGGCTGAAGAAAGCTAACTGTACAATGGCAGTGGAATAAACACAATTAAAAACTGTTCACAGCAGTTCTTTGGTCCTGTCTGCTGTTAACAGGATCCCTTTTCCTGACTGAGTGAATACTCACCCTTTATACCCCAATCCCACTTCCCATCCCCTTGCTCAAATCTTAGTTCTCTTCCTAAATTTAAAGCGGAGTTCCACCCATTTTTTATACTTTATTTCCCTTGCATATCCATGGATCATGCTTTTACTAATGGACATTTTTTTTCTGGCATGTAAAATACCTTTATTCTAGGGTTTCACCCACACTTCCGGCATTTTCGAGCCTTGCCGATTACATCACTAGGCGATTCACAAGGGCTCCTGGGATAGTGGCGTCATGTATCCCAGGAGTCCTTGCGAATCGTCTGCTGACAAAATCTTGTGTTATTTACAGACAGTAAATGATGCAAACGTTTCTGATTAAAAGGTTGCTATAGCAATGGGGCAAGAACTTCCACCAACGCCGACATTGCTATGGCAACCTGTCAGAAAGATGGAGAGCCGTGCAACGGCATTACTGCGAATGTGCGAAATCGGGAGGAAATCCCGGAAATGAAGACAAGAGGGCTTCAGCTGCCCACACTGCCTGCTCCCAAGATCAGTAGGTACAAAACTATTTTTAAAGAAACTAAAATGGCAACACATGTTACATGTTGCAATTGTTAATGTACATGTTTGGACAAATGCAGAGCGTTTTAAAAAAAAATAAGTGTTTGGGGGACTGAAACTCCGCCAATCTCATCTCATAAGCACTCCAAAAGTATAACCCCCAAACTGTGATAGACACTACAAAAGTGATAACAATTTTAAAAGAAAATCTGGATCTATTTACTAGGAAAGGATCACCTTCTATAATTAATCATATAGAAATGTATGAGGAGGAAATGTTGGCCCTAAACTTAACCACTTATGGTCCGAGCCTCTTTCTGAGATTAGGTGTTTACAAGTTAAAGACAGTTTTTTTTTGCTAGAAAATAACTTAGAACCCCCAAACATTATATACATATATATTTTAACACCCTAGAGAATAAAATGGCGGTTGCTGCAATACTTTCTGTCACACCGTATTAGCGCAGCTGTCTTACAAGCGCACTTTTTTTGGAAAAAAATAAAATGTTTTAACCACTTACCCCCCGGACCATATTGCTGCCCAAAGACCAGAGACCTTTTTGCGATTCGGGACTGCGTCGCTTTAACAGACAATTGCGCGGTCGTGCGACGTGGCTCCCAAACAAAATTGGCGTCCTTTTTTTCCCACAAATAGAGCTTTCTTTTGGTGGTATTTGATCACCTCTGCGGCTTTTATTTTTTGCGCTATAAACAAAAATATAGCGACAATTTTGAAAAAAATGAATATTTTTTACTTTTTGCCATAATAAATATCCCCCAAAAATATTTAAAAAAACATTTTTTTTCCTCAGTTTAGGCCGATACGTATTCTTCTATATATTTTTCGTAAAAAAAACCCGCAATAAGCGTTAATTTATTGGTTTGCGCAAAAGTTATAGCGTTTACAAAATAGGGGGTATTTTTATGGCATTTTTATTAATATTTTTTTTTACTAGTAATGGCGGCGATCAGCGATTTTTTTTCGGTACTGCGACATTATGGCGGACACTTCGGACACTTTTGACACATTTTTGGGACCATTGGCATTTTTATAGCGATCAGTGCTATAAAAATGCATTGGATTACTATAAAAATGCCACTGGCAGTGAAGGGGTTAACACTAGGGGGTGGGGAAGGGGTTAAGTATGCCTGGGTGTGTTCTTACTGTGGGGGGGGGGGGTGTGGCCTCACTAGGGGAAACACTGATCCTCTGTTCATACATTGTATGAACAGAAGATCAGCATTTCCCCCGCTGACAGGACCGAGAGCTGTGTGTTTACACACACAGCTCCCGGTCCCCGCTCTGTAACGAGCGATCGCGTGTGCCCGGCGGCGACCGCGCCCGCCGGGCACACGCACGGGAGTCGGGGGCGAGCAGGGGGCGCGTGCGCGCCCAGCAGAGCGGACCTGCCGCCGTAGAATGACGGCGGCTGGTCGGCAAGCAGTTAATTAAAAAATAAGACAACAGTAAAGTTAGCCCAATTTATTTTTATATTGTGAAAGATAAGAGTAAATTGATACCCAACATGTCACGCTTCAAAGTTGCACCCGCTCGTGGAATTGCAACAAACCTATACCCCTAAAAATCTTCATAGGAGATGAGTTACATGATGAGTAATTTGAGTTATGAGTTATTTAAGTTACAGAGGAGGTCTAGGGCTAGAATAATTTCTCTCGCTCTAATGATTGTGGTAATACCTCACATGTGTTGTTTGAACACCGTTTTCATATGCGGGCGCTACTCACATATACAGTTGCTTCTGCACGCAAGCTCGTTGGGACTGAGCACTTAAAAAAAAAAAAACATATTTATTTGACTTAATATTTTTTTTATTTTGACACTGTGTTACTTTTATTCCTATTACAAGGAATGTAAACATTCCGTGTAAAAGAAAAAAGCATGACAGGTCCTCTTAAATATGAAATCTGGGGTAAAAAAAAAATGTCCCTTTAAGGCCGAGTACTCACGAGCAAACATGTCCGTTCGAAATGTCCGACGGGCTGTTTCCGGCGTACAAGGCTGTTTTTTCATTTGGCCCGCTGGCTTGTACACACCAGCGGACGATATTTCCCTGCGGACCTGAACGCGTGCACGTAATCCACGTTTGACGTCACTATAAAGGGAAAGGCCAAAGTCAATGGCGACGCCCTCTGTTCCGCTTTTGCTAGTTACGGCTTTGCTCGTGTTAGTGAAGGTTTGGTTAGAGCTGATTCGCGCTTCTCGGTCTCCAGGCTTTAGCAGGTAGTATTTTCTCGTTCAGTGCGTGTGCTTGTGGGTACGTAGTTGGCATTCGGGTACAGGCGTGCAGTTCGTTCTGCTTAGCAGATTCGTACTGTGCGTTCGTATCTGTGTGTCGTGCGTTCTTTGCAGGTACCACTGGATTTGATTGTGCTTTCTGTTGGAGTGTGTTCTTGACTGACCAGCCGGCCGGTTTGAAGCCATGATGGAGCAGCAGCATCAATTTTCGCGAGTTGGTGCTGTTTATGGGATGGCTGCTGGATATGTTCATTATTCCAGTACTTTGGCCAGAAACAGGGGGCGGAGGCGTTTCTGGACCAAGAATTGGTTGCGCCAGCGTGACCAGTTCTCACATATGCCTCTGCTTAGGGAAATCCAGGAGAATAATCCTAATGACTATAGGAATTTTCTCCGCATGACGGACCCCGTATTCAACAGTCTGCTGGATCTTCTGTCCCCCTATATCACGAGGCAGGACACTGTGATGCGCCAAGCCATCACGGCCGAGCAGAGGCTTATTGCCACGTTGCGGTACCTGGCGACTGGGAGGAGCCTGCAGGACCTCAAGTTCTCAACAGGCATCTCTCCGCAGGCGCTTGGGGTCATCATACCGGACACGTGTGCTGCCATCATTAAAGTTATGCACGAGGAGTATATGAAGGTAAGTTTCCTCATTTTAACCTCACAATGTGTCTTTAATAATGTGGCAAACTAACTTTTTATTTTATTTCCCAGATATGCTGTGTGTTTAACTAACGTTCCCTTTTCTCACTATGCATGTTGATATCAGCTTTTACATGTTATTTTTATTTTGGCCTACCTGCATATTTTGATCTTACCCAATATTAACCTGTCCAGCATGCTATCTTCGGGCCAACCCCCACCATGCCACTTTTTTTTTATTTTTTTGGTTTTCTAAAAACAGTTTAAACACCCCCCCACCCCCCCTTCAAAGTGTTTTTGTCCCCATCAGAGGGCTGTGGAGTCTCTTATTAATTAAGTGGGCCTATATCTTTGTGCCCCGAAATTCTCCCTTCATAATTTGCAAATGCTATTTAAAAAATGTAAAGTTGCACAAGGATGCTTGTAGGATTATGTTTGCAATGTTTATGTGCCAAAGTACTAAATCTCTTTTTTTGTTTGTCCCCACAGCTACCCTCCACACCACAGGAATGGCAGTCTGTGGCTTCCCAATTTGCCGAGCGGTGGGATTTTCCTAACTGCGGTGGAGCAATAGATGGGAAACACGTCCGCATTGTGCCCCCACCCCACTCGGGGTCCTACTATTATAATTACAAGGGTTATCATAGTATTGTGTTGATGGCGGTGGTGTCGGCACAGTATGAGTTTCTCTATGTGGACGTGGGGAAGAACGGCCGGATGTCAGATGGGGGAGTGTTCGCACGGACTGATTTCTATGATCGTCTCCAAACTGGTGGTCTGGCATTGCCACCAGATGAAGATAATGTGGAAGGACTTCCGTTTGTGTTCCTAGCGGACGAGGCTTTCGGCCTTGGACCTCACCTAATGCGGCCTTTTCCCCAGAGGACCCTCACCTCAGAGAGGAGTGTGTTCAATTTTCGGTTGTCCAGGGCTCGGAGGGTAGTCGAGAATGCCTTTGGGATCCTCAGCAACCGGTTCCGCCTGTTCCTGACATCGATACATTTGGCGGAATATAAATTGAACACCGTTATATTTGCCTGCTGCATTTTGCACAATTTTCTACGCAGGCACTCCCAGACGTACCTAGCCCCCATGGGCTCTGAGGCAGGACTACCCTCAGAGAACATTCCTGGCCTGGACACTGGTCGCGCTGGCTTGGCCCCCCCAATCTGCTCGTGAGGTACGCGACAAATATGTTGAGTACTTCATGGGTCGGGGGGCCATTGCTATGCCAGATCATATTTCTTTCTAATTCGGCCCCCAAAAGAAAGGAATATTCTCACAACTAATAAATAATTAGACCATTGGACTTTATACAGTTGTTTGTCATTACTGCTTTTTCTCTATTTTTCTGTCTTCCAGGTTATCTCCAAAAATAGTGCACTTCTAGTGCCAGATTTACTTACTCAGATGTATTAACTAACCACATTTGCACATTATTCACTCATCTACTAACTGGGTATTCAGTCTAGAAATAAGAAGCCACTCTTTTTTCTGCTTTTGATGTCTCATTTTTTTTTTTTATTTTAGTCATTTTTTAACAAGAAATGTGTATTTTTAGGCAGAAAACATTTCCTGCAAATTCTTGTGACAAAATATTGGCTTTTAATTATTTATTTTTTTGTCTTTATTGACAGTGATTATCAATAATAATGATCGAAACACAATGTAACAATAATTTCACTGAAACTATACGCAAGAATTTTTGGGCTTGTCATTTGTTTGTGTCTAATTTTTTTAACAAGATTTTAACACAACACAAAAATTTTTTTTTTTTTTACAAAAATTAGTTAACTTCTTTCTTTAGGTGAGATTTATTGTTCGTTTTGTGATCTGAAACTGGAAACATTTACAAACCAAAAAAGATCAACACCAAACAAAAATTTAAAAAAAGAACAGCAGTCAGTCATATGGATGGTGTGCTTTCACACTGGAACACGCCAAAATTTCTAAATGCACACATTCAGTGAAAACTCGCCAAATGTCATTGGTTAAACAGACAAATGGCCACATGTGCTATCTGACATCATGGGTGATCAATGTCTGTGTTTTGTGGGAGCAAACCCTTCCTCTCAACTACTTGAGGATCGAGGAGGGGTTTGTACCCACAAAGCACAGACAATAGATAGTCTGTGATGGCAGCTAGCACATATTGGCACACTGTGTGTGCATTTAGAAATTTTGGCGTATTATAAAGTTCAAAAATTAAAAAGGGTTTTGTGGGCGGGGGATGGGCGGGGGATGGGCTTCTGTGGTTCAGTCTTTGACACGGCCCATCATGTCCATGATATTTTTGTAATTTTGGTTGATGACTAGCATCCTTTGTCGCATGTTCTCCATTTCCGTGCTACACTCTGAAATGACATTTCGCACATTCTGCTCCATGACTAGCATCCTTTCCTGCATAATGTCCATTTCCGTGCTGCACTCCATTAGTTGCTGTATAATGATAGAAGCACTTGCACGTGAAAAATGTGCTACTCCATCTTGATCCCCTAAAAAGAAACAAATTGGCATTCAAAATATGTAAATAATTTCCAGCCTATCTGCATATGTTTGGCCCTATTAATATAGGGGTGACACTGACCTGATGGCCTGATAATTTCCACATCCCCAATTTCTTCATCTTCTATCACTCCTCCTTCTTCCACCACCTCCCCATCATCTTCTATCACTCCTCCTTCTTCCACCACCTCCCCATCATCTTCGACTCCTCCTTCATCCATCAATCCACCTTCTTGCAATTCGCCAAATTGTTCTTCCGCCACTTGCCCTTCATCTGATATAAATTCTAAGTCCAAAATAACTTCTTCCTCCTCTCTTCCTTCCTCCTTTCTTCCTTCCTCTTCTCCTTCCACATCCTCTTCTCCTTCCACATCCTCTTCTCCTTCCACATCCTCTTCTCCTTCCACATCCTCTTCTCCTTCCACATCCTCCTCTCTTCCTTCCCCAGCCTCCTCCTGCTCAACATGTGGAGGTGTTTGATTTTCCGGGTGTCTGGCCCTCTCTGCCTCCTCCAATTGCTGGCGTCTTCTTTCCCCTATAAGAAATAATAAAAAACAAAAGGTATACTCATCAGCACACTGATATTGGATATCATAAATCGCACACATTGCATAGACGATACATTTATGATGATTTTTGGTTGTTTATTCTTTCAGCAATCCTCCATTTTTGGCGTAGTTCTAGGCCAAGCTCTGATCCTGCCCCTTTTTTGCAAAGAAGTGACACAAATGGATGTCCCCCCAAAACATTAATTCTCGTCGACCCTCCAAATAAATATACTTTGATTTTTGAGACACAGGTGCTTTGCATTTCAAGATGTTAAAACATCAGCTTTATTTGCATTTTGGAGAATGAATCTTGTTTGCCTGTCACATTCACTCAATTTAATTTCTGTGATTTTGCTATTCAACAATGTTGGAAAACCAAGTTTGGGGCCAGTCAGCCATGTCCAGGTGTGTTGTTCCTGGAGTAACGTCACATTTTTGCTTAACAATGTCATATTACGCGTGTTTACTATTTCACCAAATTTGTTTAAGGTTGTTATTTGACATAAACACAATACAGTATCTACACGTGTTCAAAAGTACAAGCAGGCCAAGGAGGCAGATGTGAAAAAATACATGTCAACACATTATTGCAGACATTTCCCCCCCCCCTTAAATAATATGGACTTACTTTTACGCAGAATTTTGAGGATCTTCTTCATGTGATGTGGCTCCCTCAATTTTAAATCGGACCAACGCTTCCGTAGTTGCTCCTTTGACCTGGTGACACCAAACATTCTCCTCATTCTCCTTGCCACCTTGTCCATTATGTGTGACTTCCTACGGTTCGGTGTTTTGTAGGGCCCACATTCACCATCATAATCCTTCCTCCTCATGATGTAAACCAACTCCACCATTTCTTCGAACGCCATATTAGTGGCTTTATATCTTTTAGGCCTGGATCGGGACGGTCCAGCCTCTGTCCCTTCACTTGCGCCATGAGAGCTCCGTGCCCGCTCGTGTGACATCGCCATCTTTCCTTCCCACAGAGATTAGGGGCGTGGAAACGAGGAAATGTCCCGTCAGGGGCGGAGATGAGGGCGGGGATTATTGCATATGCGGAGTGTCGCGAATGCCAACAACGTATTGACGTAGGTTACGCGGAGAATATTCGCGCGATTCCAGAACCTACACAGTTAACGCCATATTTACTTTTTCAATTGATTAGGGGCATGGCAAAGGTGACGAGGGCGGCGTTTCATACATACGCGGAGTGGATAAAAGGCGCTTGACGTGATTACGTAGGTTACGTGTTAATTCAGCGAGCGGAAGAAACGAGGATTGTGAGAGAGGCAGGTAAGAAATTTAAACATGGGATCAGCAGCGGGCTCTAAAATGTAGAGCAATGGGATGGGGGTTTGGTCTGTTGGTTGCACAGTTTTATTAAGCTATTATGTCTCTTGGATACCAGAATGTGATTTTCGTACCCAAATGCTTTTGTAGACATCACAAAATAGAGAGATCAAAAATGCTGTGACTCATTAGTAATTATGTAGGGTGTATTCAGATCAGGCCAAGTATTGTTCTGTGTTGGTTGGACAGAGGTCATTAGGAAGTTTCTTTCATGTAATCAATGCTGAGGGGCAGGATATCTACACATGCAATAGTGCCTTGATGAATGCTGTCATTTGTAATAATTGTGTATGGTTGTAGATTTATATTATTTCCTGCAATGTAACCAAAGGGGCGGCATGTTAAAAAAAAATGTTAGCTAAAACCAACCAATGGGGCAGAGCTGGCCAGCATTTTCTAAACAAGAGACACTGTGTTTGTATTTCTATATAGGTACTACTTTTTTAACAACATATTCTATCAATGTAAATGCTGAGGCTTTTTTTAATTGTGTTTTTGGTTTCTTTTCATTTTTTCAATCTAGAATAAAAAAAAAAAAAAAAAAAATTCACAATGGATCTCCTGCAGAGCCAAGACATTATCCAGCATTTGCTGGATACATTTCGGGAAATGCCCATCCTGTGGGATTCAAAGCAGGACCATTACCACAATAAGGACGTACGAGCGGCAGCACTTGAACAGCTAGCAGCATACATGAGGACATGGGTGCCAGAATGCAGTGCCAACATGGTGAAGGATAAACTTGCCAACCTCAGGGGCACATATAGGAGAGCGTACAAAGCTCACCAAAAGCAGCTAAGATCTGGAGCAGCAGCAAGACCACCAAAGGAACCCAAGCTGTGGTATTACAACCAGATGTCATTTTTGCGGGATCAACTGGAAGGCAGGCCATCAATGTCGAGTCTGAATCCCAACCTTTCCTCCACGCTACCTCCCAGCGGGACTTCCCCAGATCACCACAGCCCTGCAGAGTCGGATGAAGAGGGCCTGGCTGACAGAGAGGCAGATCTGCGCCTCTACGATGATGAGGTATAGTAGTTTCATAACTATTTATGTAATAATATTAATTATTGTTTGATTCTTGACTTGATATTGGTTAATAAAATACAAGCTGGGAAGTAAAAATCTAAAATCGTGGGCAAACAAATAGGTGTCAGGGATGACAACTGCAGGGGTCAGAGGGTGAGTCTGTTTTCAAGTTTAAATTCAAGGCAAAAAATAAGATTCAAGCATGAAAATGTGAGTGAGTATATTCCTAAATATATTACAACATGTCCCTTTTTTTTACACAGGAAGAAGAGACCAGCCAGGAGGTGGCAGATCCTCTCCTCACTGACAGCCAGGCCGAAGGGGTCAGTGGCAGCCAGGAGGAGGCCGGGCCCAGTGGCGTTCAGCAGCTCCCCAGGACAAGCACCACCAGCCAGGCTCCTCCCCTTTATATTAGGCCACCAGGCCGTAAGAAGAAATTGGGGGCAGTGGAGGAAGCCAGCCTGAAAATGATTCAGGAGGCGAGTGCCATCATGAGGGCCCCCCTCAACCCCACTGAGGCCTACAGTGCCTCCGTGGCACATGACCTGAATCAAGGCACGGAGGAGCAGAGGCAACTGGCAAAGGGCGTGATCAACCAGGCCCTTTGGTGGATGCAGAGGGAGCTGCTGACCCCAGACACTGGGCTATGTGACCCGGCCCGGCTTGCTGAACACCATTCTCCTGCTGCCACATCATCCCCACCTGCAAGGGCCCAGGGAAGACCCGCTGGAAGGCAGCCTGGAAGGAAGGTTGCAAGGAAGAGGAGACGTTGATGCCCTGCCTTCCATTTGATCCCCCACAAATGGCATCTTGTTTGGACTACCACAGCTTGGGTTCCTTTGGTTATGTGCTGCTGCTTCAGATTTTATTTTGTGTGCTTCCTGAGGTTGGCTAGTTTATCCTTCACCATGTTTCAAATGCAAGTTTGCATGTATGTTGCTAGCTGTTCAAGTGCTGCCATTCTGTTTTTGATCCTTTTTATAATTTGCTCAAATAAAAGCCTTTTTGTTGATTTGAAAAACGTGCCTATTGTTTGTAATACTGTGGGTATTATTTTAGGCATCAAACATTACAAACAAATAAAATGATTAATCTAAAATATTCACTAACTCATGTGGGGGGGGGGGTCATTTGGTGTGCCAACATGGTAGACAATTTAAACAACCTTCAACAAAATCATGTTAAATATACAAACAAAAGCTAAATCAAAACTATTTCCTATTAAAATATTCTAAATGGTGACATAACTATAAACACCTAAAGAAAGTGGGAAAGATAACCATTAAACATTAAAAGCAAAAAATTTGAAATGTGGAGGACCACTAAAAATATGATACGTCGGGCCAATAAAAGTTTGCAAAAATCTTACTACATCACAGCTAACAAATGTCACTTTTGAGTATGGAACAACTCAGTTGAAATAACATGAGCTAAATAACTGATTAGTTATAGCAAGAGAAGAATGAAGAAAACGACGGCATCAAGCATTGGTTATTGTGTGTTTTGCTTCAGTGTTCTATTGCTAGAATTAATCTTTCTATTGACGAATGTGCCATATCCCAAAGAAACGTGAGTTTTACCTGAACGAGCGCTCCCGTGGCCTCATTTAGTCTGAGCATGCGCGGGGTTTTTGTACGTTGGTTTTGTGTACTCACCACCAAACATGTACGTTCGGACAGGATTTGAGCGGACGGTTTTAAAACAAGTTTGGAAATAAATGTCTGCTGAAAAACGGCCCGGCGGGCAAATGTACGGTGAAATTCTGTACGCTCGTAACTACACACGACCAAACATGTATGCTGAAACTGGTCCGCGGGCCAGTTTCAGCAAACATGTTTGGTCGTGAGTATGGGGCCTAAGAGCATTGGGCGGAAGTGACATTTTGACGTCGCTTCACCCCGCAGTGATATGGAGACGGGTAAGGGCCATCTTCCACTCACTCGTCTCCATACCCAGGCAGAGAAAGGATCCGATTGCCTCCACCGACGGCTCCGGTAAGTGGCGGAAGGCACCGGAGAGTGGCGGGAGGGGGCGTATCTACCGCAGAGACCACTTTTTTCTGAAAGCGGACCGTCCGCTCTTAAAGAGGGTACCGGGGTTATGGTAGCCAGCTGCTACCATAACAACGGTATTCCTCTTCAAAGTAGCAACGTATAATGACCGGGGGCGGTCCGTAAGTGGTTAAAACATGACAAACATAAAATGTATCTTATTTCATGGGTATTTGAACCAAGTGCTTCTTTAACTGGTTCCCGACCGGCTCCTGTAGATTTATGTCGGCAGAATGGCACAGCTGGCACTGATTTAGCATTATGGTGAGTTGAATGATTTAATTTTATATTACATGTAATAATAGAAAAAACGCACTTCACTCATCCTGAAACCATGACAGCCAATGTGTCGTGATGATTGAAGCACTAACCCCAGGTGTTTGGAGTATCTTTATCTGTTGGTTGTTAAACTTTCTGGAATACACATATTTTTATTGTAGTGTAGAATCTGAGCCTGCTGTCCCTCCATCCTCCTTCTTTCTTTCCTTCTCTCTCCTTCCCTCCCTCCCTATCTCTTTCTTTCTTTCTCTCCCTCCCTCTTTCTCCCTCCACACCCCACACCCCCTTTGAGCCACGCCCCATTTAAGCCACACCCAATATGTCACTTAAACCACTCCCATTTTCCCTTTCTCAGCTATGCCACGCCTACAAATGAATGCCTCACCCCCTAATTATAACAAGACTCCGCCAACAGGCAAAAAAGTGCCCCTATACATTTTTTTACAATGTTGGCAACTACAAGCGTGCCAGGACAAGTCTGATCATTGGAGGAGAGTACACTGCGTCCCCAGCATACTGCGCTTGAGAACTGACCACTGTGTGCTCTCCTGCTTAGTGCGGTCTGTTTTTAAAAGGAAAACAAAGGGAACTGGTAAGAATACCAGGGATTTCACATAAAGTAAGAACAAAGATAACAGATTACTCTCTCATAAAAGTACATGGTACAGCACGCACATATCAGAAATATTAGGTGTTGGGGTAACGAATGCTTTAAAGGGTCACTAAAGGAAAACATTTTTTTTGCTGAAATTACTGTTTATTGGGTATAGAGACATAAAAGTTAAGATTCCTTTTAAAAATGATTAAAAATTGAATTTAATCTATCATATAATGTGCCTTTAGTTTCACTTTCGGTTTTAAAGGTACATACATGAAGTTCCGGGTGAGAGGTGAGTCGGGAAGACTCACAGAACAAAAACAAACAAATCCAGGGCAGTGTTTTGTTTTTAAAATGAATCTGATTGGTTCTGAGGAGTTTTAGACACACAGTAATGACAGCTTAGACCACCGTGAAAATCTCCCAGTACCATGGTTATAAGGAAACAGGCAACCAGGAAGTGTGGAGATCACAGCAGAATTACAGCTACTTCAAAGGAAAAACGAACAATGAGGACATGAAACCAGTACTCCAGTAAGGTAAAGGAAGCTATTTAGCTAAAAAAAAAAATTCCTTTAGTGACCCTTTAAGTCTATATTCCTGACTTAACTCGTGGCAGCAGAGGATGTCTCACAGTTTAAGGAGTAGGATAGTTAAGGAACGCCTAGATTAGTCTCAAATTGATTACAATGCAGGAATGAGGGAGAAGACTTGTTTGTAGCCATGGGGTTAAGTCAGGAAATGAAAATGATGCTACCTATTTGATACAGAATTTCCTGCTATCTTTATTGAGATATAATTCACTAGGTTTTGATTCAACAGACCTATAGATGAAATTATAGGGAGACACAGGATGAAAATTGTGACACATCGCCAGTATGGACTTTATATACTGATTTATTCTTAAAAAAAACATACACATTTCTACTCATAAATCAAAACATTTATTCCGCAGGCAATAACTGTAAAGATCCATCATGCATTAGACATCTAATCCATCCAAAGCTATTATATATATTTTAGTACATACCATATTTCAAGAGATAGCTGCAAAGCTTCCATAAATTCTGATTGCATTTCTTTTCTCTCTAAAGATGACATTGTAACAAATGTATCCTCCAAGTGAAACAAGGCATGCTCTTTCTGTGATTCTGTTTTACTGGTAATAATCATTCTAAAGTCTTGTTGTTTAAATTGAATTTAATAGACTTTGAATGTAATTATTTGTATTTGTCCAGAATTTAATAGAGAGTTTGGAAGATTAATTAGTTTCTATTTAATTACTAGCTGAAATATAGCTAGAAGATAGTGTTTCCCTTCATGGTTTAATTTTAGTCGTTTTATTTTAGTAAAGTCTATCATTTGTTCTGTAAAGAACTGCTTTGTTGAATGTTCTACTTACAGTGAAAGCCATTAAAAACACAAATCAGACTCTTTTTTTTTAAAGGGAGCAAAAGAAAAACAATAATGTTGCCCATAGTAACCAAATTAGGTTCACTGGAAGTCAGAATGTAATTAACAACTCGTGGCAGCACTTTTACTAATATTTTATCTTATTTTTCTATAAAAAAAGAACCTCTGAGAGTGAATGTGTTTGCATGAATCAGTTTATCTGGCGTCTGAGGAAAAGTGTGCAGTAAACTATAATACCCAATTAGAAGTCATCCTTATTAGTGGCCCACATTGAACTGCTAATAAGTGATATTTGGCAATCATTAGCGATGAATGCGTAAATCTAAAATTCACTCCAACTCTAATGAAGTTATTAAAGCCCCATACTTTCTTACCCGTGAATGTTTGCCCTTATGCCCCGTACACACATGCAGGATTTCCGACGGGAAAAGTTCCCGTCGGAAATCCCGAGGGGAAAGCCAAGAACCTGCTCTTTCTCCTACACATGGCCGGATTCCCAACAGGAAAACTGCCAAAAACCGCCAGGCAAAAGTCCACCGGTTTTCCCAGCGGGAGAAAAGAGAACTGATTCTCTTTTTTTGTCCGGCGGTTTTTGGGCAGTTTTCCCGTTGGAAAAACTGCGAGGAAAATATGCACGGACGGGATTTCAGAACAAAAGCTCTCCTCACAGTTTTCCCGTTGTGAAAACTGATCGTGTGTATGAGGCATTAGAGGCAGCAAATCACCAAAATTATGTTTTTGTGTGTTTTTATTGTCAGTGAAGTGATTTTGGCTTAGGCTCTTTTTACATTTCAAACCATTCTCCCATTGAGACTTTTGTTTCTAGCTGTTATTTCTCTGGTCTTCCGTTGTTCCGATTGTTAACCTGTTGCTATTTCTGCTATTTCTCCTGGTGATGATGATATTTTCCTATTGCTGCTTCTCTGGCTCCCTCTCCTGCAAACCTCTCTGGCTTTTCCCGAATTCCCCAATTTCTTCATTTTCCCTAATTCAAGCTTACCTGCCACAATACTCCATTTATGTTTGCTATTGGAGGAACATGACCAAATGCCATGTAGTTTTTGGTTTGCTATCATTAGAATGTGCTATTATGTAATCCTGTTTAAATTGGGCATTGACCTCAAAATGTTTCTGGTTTACTTTGGTTGTGGCAAGTTTTTGTTCCTGCATTTTGCTGTACCCCCTAGCTTTTCAATCTCCTAGTTTTTGCACAGTCTGCCTAAACCCAGCTGGCATCCTACTCCTGATCTTCTTGTGCCTGCTTTCTCCTTCCTCTTACATGGGTCTTTTCTCCATGTTTTCATATTGGCTATAATTTGATCCATTCACTTCTTCCAGTCAGCAAGGGTGAAAAGAGGAATAGAGGGAGACACACCTAAGTGTAGTATGTTAAAAAATGTGTTTACTGCACAAGGTATTGCACTTACAGTCTTGAAGAAATTATAGGCATATCTGTAATAAAAATGTCCTTCTCAAGGAGTGCCTGCTGTCTGGTGTATCCCGGCGTCCAGATGGTGTTAGAAAGCTGAACAGGACTCTGAATCCAAACAGGAAGTGCAGGGGATCCAAGCTGCCAGGCATGGAGAGAAGGACAGGAAACTAGGCTATGCACTAGGAGCACACAGCTCCTTCTACTGGCCTAATACATTGTAAGCAGCAACAGCTTAAATAGATGCTCAGTACCCGACCACAGCTGTGGGACTAAAAGGACTAGCAGACCAAGAACATGTTAGATTATAAAAAAACATATTAATAACAATATATGTGACAATAAAATATAGCTAATGGATGGATATAGAGAAATGCTGAAATATGCATGCATATAAATAAATGATACTGTATTAAATCCCTAATAAAAATGAATAAGAAAAAATAGTAATTTATAATATATGTAGCCCTGCTCTGTTACATTGGATTTCCCTGTGTATGAATTTGGACTGGATTTTGGACTATTCCTTGAATTCACCCTGCCTTTTACCATGAATGTCATAGAACCACGCTATCTGTCTGCTAACCACAAGTATCTATTTGCTTTGCTCAGTTTGCATCTGCCCTGGCGTGGTGGCCAGGCACTATAGCATTGTGTATATGTCCTGGGGGCAACTGAGTACTGGTAGGCCTGCTTGCCTTATGGGAAAGGGGGCTGCTATAGGTAAAGAACACAGTAGCCAGCTATAGTATCTGACCACCTGCGTTGGGGTAGATGTGACACTGATAATGTGCAAAAAGCACCCAACATAAACAGGGTACCAACTACAGAATCTCGATGGCCCGTACGGTTCCACTGGCAGGGTCTGGATATAATTTATACTCAGAGTCTCCACGCGAGATAGAGTAAGAACATGGTAAAGAACATATGAACAAGACCTGGTGTGTGCCAAAGGTCACATGGTCAGTATGCCTAAAAGGGGGCATACCCAAATAAGATAACGAAAAAAGAAAGCAAAAACAAAAAGGGCGGGCAGGGAGGGAAAACAGAAAACGTCAGACCGACAGGAGGAGGAGGGCGGGTTTAAATACCCTCCGACTCCTCCTACAAACTCAGGCCAGCCTCCGGCCGGCCTTCCCATTTGTCACCACCTCTCTGAATGTTGTGGGAGAGACATAGCCCCCTGGACCCTCGAGACAGGAAAGTCAATCTTAGGTAACTCGAAAGTCTCCAAAAATGTAAACAAAGCATCTTTGTTTCGCAGGGTGGCGGAAGGGGTACCTCCACGATAATCGACATGTTGTTGACTTATATATAATAGAGGTCGGAGTGACTGTCTCATCATGAGGGTCCGCCTGGACAGATTAGGAAAGAGAGATAATTTAGCTTCATCAAAGTCCACTTCCGGTGTTCCTCATACTGCTTTCAAAATTACTTTCTTTATGGAATACTTATGGAGTTTGTATATCACATCTCTGAGCCTGTTTACATCTTGCAGAATAGGCATAATGGCCCTGTGTATGCAATCAATTTCAATTACAGGAGAGGCAGCATCCTCCAAAATTTGTATAACCGCTTGCTGACCAGCCGCTGTCATTATACTGCAGCAGGTTGTCACGGCCGCGCAAATCACCATAGGTGCCCTTCAGGCGATTTGAGAGCGATAGGGGGCACGTGCACACCCACGGCGTATTGTCCGCCGGTCACCCATGATCATTTCACAGAGAGCCAGAACAGAGATCTGTGTATGTAAACAAACAGATCCCTGTTCTGACAGGGGAGTAGAGAGAGATCTGCTGTTCCTAGTGATCAGGAACAGCAATCTCTCTCCTCCTCAAGTCAGTACACTCCCCCCACAGTTAGAAACACCTCCCTAGGAAACACTTAACCCCTTGATTGCCCCCTAGTGTTAATCCATTCACTGCCAGTGTCATTTATACAGTAATCAGTGGCTCTTTTTAGCTCTGATCACTGTATAAATGTCAGTGGTCTCAAAAAAGTGTCAAAAGTGGCCCATCTGTCTGTCGCAATGTTGCAATCCCGCTAAAAATCGCAGATTGCTGCCATTACTAGTAAAAAATAAATAAATAATAAAAATGCCATAAACCTATCCCCTATTTTGTAGACGCTATAACTTTTTAACAAAAATATGTAGAAGAATACATATTGGCCTAAACTGATGATTTTTTTTTAAATTTGGGGAATATTTATTATAGCAAACAAGTCAACCTGACCTGTTTCTAGTGCCCAAGCCCAGTTCCCCAAGGCTACTGTGTCCTTCTTTAAACCCCTTGAGCTCTTGTTTGAAATAATTTTTAACAGTGGCTATGAGCTGGGCAAAATCAGCCTTTGTAGCTAATGCTCTAATGTGTGCCCTCAGGTCCCAATCATTTTCATTATCCCATTTTTCTGAGACTGTAGGTGAAAGGGATGCATACAGGTGAGAGCGTGTTGTGCTGGGGTGGTATACCTGTAAGTCCATGCTGCCCGTGGGTTGTTCTCTACTCCCTGGGGACTCAGCAGATGGGCACTGTGAGATGGACACCATCTTGGCTGCGAGATCCTACTGGGTAAAGCTTGGTGGGAACAAAAAAAGTGGGTGACCAAATATAGTCTCTACTCTTCTATATATATTGTTCCATTCAAACAACTTAAAAGATTGCATTGATTTGCACCAGCTGAACATGACAATTTTTTTCAGTGTGTGAAGTCAACCAGGGTAAGCTGTGATTGTTCGAGAGGCCAGCATTTAGATTTAGCTGATATACTGCAGTATGGATAACAATGATATAGTCAGAGACGTTTTAACATAGCGTGAGGCAAGCATGTAAAACAGATATGACATGTTGACCTTATCAGTTCATATAGGCTTAGGGTAAACGTCCTGGTGTCGCCAGTGGTCTAAGGCTGATTCATGTTGAAATTTAAAAACATTTTAGAATCCTAAAAATACTATACTTTATTATATCCAGTAATAAAAGCCTCACATTCTTCTAAGACAAATAATACAAATACAATTATATGTACAGTATGATCTTTTTGCAGTAACATAGCTCACCTTAAAATTATTTAGAACAGCATGGTAACTCAAGTTCAGTGTAATACTTTCATATAATGAATGCACTGAAATGTTCATACATCAATATAACACATGGGCTTGTGCTATTTTATGAAATATATTAATCTTGAAGTGGCTAAGTGTGAAATAGTTTCACAGAAGCAATAAAGCCATATGATTTCTCATCTGACAGCAAAACACTTAAATCTGAATTATTTCCTTGTTTAGTCCCTAAATGCTGAAAGTCACACCTTCAAAGCGGGAAAAAAATAAGTAGCACAATTATACTTTTGTCAAGCCACATGCATCAAATAGCATTTTACTTGTACAGTATAAAGTATTATTACAATTAGAGATGTGTGCAATATTTAGAGGTAGGGTGAGGGCAGGGCTTTTTGAAAAATGCTGCAAAGCTAGAGCTGCCATGGGAACCTCAGAAAATGAAATTTCTTTATGAGAAAAATCAGGTTTGAAAGAGAGTATTCAGTATATGAAAGAAAAAAAAAACATCAAGGCCCGGATTCACAAAGCACTTACGCCGACGTATCTCGAGATACGCCGCGTAAGTGTATATATGCGCCGTCGTATCTATGCGCCGTGCCCATAAACTGAGATACGCCTGAAAATAGGCTTCATCCGACCGACGTAACTTTCCTACGCCGGCGTATCGTGGGCGCATATTTACGCTGGCCGCAAGTGGCGCTCCCATTGATTTCCTATTCAAATATGGAAATGAGGGAGATACGTCGATTCACGAACGTACTTGCGCCCGCCGCATAATATACGCGGTTTGCGTAAGTCGTACGTCCGGCGTAAAGTTATTCCCCATATATGAGGTGAAACTCATGCTAAGGTATGGACCAGGGAACACAGCCGTCATATTTTACGTCGTTTACGTAGTACCTGAATAGGGCTGGGCGTAGGTTACGTTCACATCGTAGGCAGTGATCCGTCGAATCTTAGGGAGTAGTTCCGACGTGATTCTTAGCATGCGCACTGGGATGCGTCCATGGGACGGCGCATGCGCCGTTCGTTATTCGTATCTTTATGGCGCTCGGCCCATCATTTGCATGGGGTAACGCCTCATTTGCATTGCCCACTTCCACTTATGACGACTTACGCTTTCAAAACCCAGCGTAGATTCAGAAGCAAGTGGGAGCAAGTGCTTTGTGAATACTGTGCTTGCCTCTCTGCGCTGCGTCGGTGTAGCGTATATTCGATACGCTACGCCGGCATAAATATGCGCCGATGTATGTGAATCCGGGCCCAAGAGTTTAATCAGGATATCTTGTGAGCCAATACTGGAGGAGGTTGGCATAATATAAATAAGCTTTGTCAAACAGGGTGCCCAGGAACTCTGGGGTGCTATGAGGTTTCTACAGGGGTGTCTTGGCAAAATGCCAAAAAATGTATCAAAATCATTGTATACAAGCCAGCAGATGGGTCACCTTGCCTTTTAGTTACACAAAGCCACAGGTTTTCATCATGCACCATTATGACTTTCTAGACACTGGCATCCTAACAACCAATGACATCATCAGTTAAAAAGGAGGATGTTTCCACAGCATCCTTGTTTGATCCTCTTGTGCCCCTCTCCCTCAGCACTGGGGTGACATTAGCTGACTGATGAAGAGAACGTGAGGGAGAGGAGAAACATTGGAATACTAGTCAGCAGGGCCGGACTGGGAATGAAAACCAGCCCTGGAAATAATTTCATACCAGCCCCACAGCATTAATATACCAGCCCAAAAAAAAGAGAGAAATCCATGAGAGAGCCAGAGAGGGGCGATGGTGAGAGAGAGAGGGTGCAACGGCGAGAGAGAGAGAGGGTGCAACGGCGAGAGCAGAGGCATTTCTAGTGAAAATGGCGCCTATGGCAAGCACTGAAACTGTGCCCCTGTCAAAACATTTGAAACCCATCTTTCAGATAACCATAACAAAAAAAACACCCAAGATTACAGTAATAGCAGCACCCATAATTGCAGTGATATCAGCACCCATAATTGCAGTGATATCAGCACCCATAATTGCGGCCTTACCATTACCCATAAATATGGCCTTACCAGCACCCTTAAATGCAGCAATATCAGCACCCTTAAATTCAGCAATATCAGCCATAAATGCAGCAATATCAGCCATAAATGCAGCAATATCAGCCATAAATGCAGCAATATCAGCCATAAATGCAGCAATATCAGCACCCATAAATTCAGCAATATCAGCCATAAATGCAGCAATATCAGCCATAAATGCAGCAATATCAGCCATAAATGCAGCAATATCAGCCATAAATGCAGCAATATCAGCACCCATAAATTCAGCAATATCAGCCATAAATGCAGTAATATCAGCACCCATAAATTCAGCAATATCAGCCATAAATGCAGTAATATCAGCACCCATAAATGCAGCAATATCAGCACCCATAAATGCAGAGGAATCGTGCGGTGTATCATGGGCACAGCACTGGGCAGAAAGGCAGAGAGGAATGGAACATCAGACAGTGACTGCACGCAGTGGTACACAGACAGGTCACACTCACTGGCACTGTGATGGTCAGGGACACGCAGCAGTGCAGGGGGTGTTTCCTTGTAATGGATACAGTCCTCTGCCAATGCTGAGCCAGTGTCTCTGACACTGTACAGGGGGAGAGAGGGAGTAGGATCACCAGCGGCCCCGTCTGCTTAGCACACACGCACAATCGCACATGATAATGACTTTAAGGCCTCTTTCACACTGGGGCGGTGGGGGCATCAGCAGTAAAGCGCCGCTATTTTTAGTGGCACTATTCAGCCGCTAGCGGGGTGCTTTTAATGGCCGCAAAGTGTCACTTTGATTCCAATGGGCAGGGGCGCTTTAGGAGCCGCTCCTATTGCGCCTCAAAGATGCTGCTTGCAGGAAATTTTTTAATGTCCTGCCAGCGCACCGCTCCAGTGTGAAAGCACTTGGGCTTTCACACTGGAGTGGAACCACTCTTTCAGGGCGCTCTGCAGATGCTATTTTTTGCGTTCTAGCGCCTGCAAAGCGCCTCAGTGTGAAAGGGGTCTTAGACTGCTTTCACACTGAGGCGCTTTGCAGGCGCTACAAAATAGCGCCTGCAAAATGCCCTGAAAGAGCCTCTCTTCTCACTCCAATGCGAAAGCTTTTACACTGGAGTAGTGCGCTGGCAGGATGCTCAAAAAAGTCCTGCTAGCCGCATCTTTGAGGCCCTGTAGGAACGGTGTATACACTGCTTCTAAAGCGCCCCTGCCCATTGAAATCAATGGGCAGCAGTGCTGAACCGCCAGCAAAGCGCTGCTGCAGCGGCGCTTTGCGGACGTTTTTTTTATCCTTTTGGGCCGCTAGCATTGTGCTGGCAGGACGCTCAAAGTCTATGAGGCGCCCCGCTAGTGGCTGAATAGCGCCGCAAAAATGACAGTAAAGCGCTGCTAAAATACTGACACTTTAGGTGGAGCCTCCTCCAGTCAAACAAATGACAATCTGGCTGAGTGGCCGGTCACACTCGTAAATGAGCATGGGGAGTGCCTGTCACACTCCTCCATACTGCCAACAGTTAAAGTGGGGGTTCCCCCTAAAAAAAAATCTAACAATACATTGAGAAGACCTAGTTGATTGACGTTCCTCCGACCGGCGCATACTGCGCGTCACGACTTTCCAACAGAAGCCGAACGTCATTGCGCAGGCGCCGTATAGAGTCAGCTCTATACGGCGCCTGCGCAGCGACGTTCGACTTCTTTCGGAAAGTCGTGACGTCAAGTATGCGTCGGTCGGAGGAACGTCAATCAACTAGGAACGCCCAGCCCCACTAGAATCATACCCGGAAGCCGAGGGATGAAACGCCGATAACGAGGTATGTACGAGAAAAAAAAACAACAGCATACCCGCAGTGTAATCAGTCTTCTCAATGTATTGTTAGAATTTTTTTAGGGGGAACCTCCACTTTAAGTAACCAAATTTTTCAGGTAAAGTGCCGTACCGCCGGGGCTATAGTGCGGGAGGCAGCCGCAGGAGGACGGGTGGGAATTTTTTTTTTTTTTATTACAATTTGCAGGGGCAGCAAGGTGACAGAGAGGAGGGGGGGGGTGCAAATTGTAACCTAAACCTGTATAATAATCTCTCTCATGAGGCATTGCACGGTGCACCCCCCCCCCCCCCCCCTCTCTGAGATTATTATACAGATTTTAATCTTATTGCAGGGGCAGCAAAGATAGGTGACAGAGAGAGAAGGGGGGGGGGGGGCGGGGGGTGCAGATATGGTAAGATAGAGAATCGTTTTTATTGAATTTAAATGTATTTCTTCACCTTGTGCTCCAAGGCAGGGTGGCGACGCCGTTCACTTCTCCCCTCACTCGTGACCGGGCAGACACTGCAGAGACATTGTACTAGGAGCCGGTGTTGGCGCCGCACGGGACGATGGAACTAGTCCTGACGTTTTTTTTTCTCCTGCTCGGCTCCTCCCCGTAGACACATGATCAGTGATGCTGCTCACTGATTAGCTAGGTAAGAACTTGCTAGCTAGGTAAGAACTTACCTAGCTAATCAGTGAGCAGCATCACTGGTCATGTGTCTACGGGGAGGAGCCGAGCAGGAGAAAAAAAAACGTCAGGACTAGTTCAAGTCAGGGAAGTGAGGCGACGAGCATGGCGGCCGCAACCTGCCGGCCTGTGGCTGCTTTTAACTACCGCAGTCTGCAGGTATGAAAAAGCAGCCCCAGGAAACTCAGTGCAGCCGTCACCTCTGCACAATTGAAAACAGCGGCGGCCGCGGCGATCGCGGCTGCGGCCCGCCGCTGATTATATTTGACTGACAGGCAGTGACAGCAGGCAAAAGCAGGCGGCCTACCGGGAATTTTCCCGCTATCCCGGTTGGCCAGTCCGGCCCTGCTAGTCAGTACCAGTGTGCAAAAGTGTATTTGCTTTGGAAGAATACATCACCTCTAACGTTGGGTGTACTACTTGTGTGGATGTTGCTGCATCATGTAAAGCTATTAGTGAAATGATTGTAATAATATAAATGTTGTTAGAATGCCGCCATCTTATATGCATTTGCCTGGCTTAAATTAGTATATCCTCTCTTGCTGATAATCTTATGTATCTGTATGGTATGTGGGAATGTTTGTATAACAACACACCCCCTATTATGCGTGTTTATGGCCAAGCATGGAATCCTGTTTTAACCCTCCGGCAACACTAAATGACCAGGTGTCCATCTAATTGTCTATTGATAGCAAAACCTGTTTGCTCCATATTTTTGAAACCAAAAATACCCCCTCCCTTATTTTCTATTCATCTGTATCCCATAAATACTGGACGCTGTCTCAGGCATCTTACGAATGCACAACCTGCCTCTCGTGTCCCGTTACTTTCGGTGTCTGCAGATATCTGAAAGGGCCCTGTTGGTAGACCTATTATAAGGACGGTTCGTCCAGAATAACTACTATTTGCTTTCAATTGGAATCGTTTTTTACATTTTAGAATGGGGTGCCCCGACACTGTTCATAATTTTAAAGGGTGCCTTGAGATTGTCTATAATATTAAAGGGTGCTTTGACTGAAAAAAGGTTGAGAAGCACTGATATAAATCATTGGTAAAATAAAATGATGGAAATTTCAAGACACTAGTGAGTCCCATCCTGTATATGTTCGGGGTCAGTAAAAAGCAGATTTTTTTTTTAAGTGCACCTGGCTATCTGGCTCCTGGGAACTTGCAAATAAAAGTATTAAAATATGGTGCTTTTTTCTCAGAGAATAGGTGCAGGGACTCCCCACTTCACCCCTTGTCCCAGCAATAATAGATCCCCTCAGCAACAATAGATCGACCCCAGCAACAGCAGATTCCATCCAGCAAAAACATATCCCTCAAGCAACAACAGACCTCCCAGCAAAAATAGATCCCACAGCAACAATAGATCACTGCAGGTAAGATAGATCGCCCAGCAACAATATTCCCCCTTTAGCAACATTAGACCCCTCTAGCAACAATAGATCCCCCTAGCAACAATAAATTCCCCACAGCAACAATATATTTTCCCCACCCCAGCAACAATAGATTATCTCCCCTCCAGCAACAATAGACTTTAAGCAACAATAGACTCCCAATGTAATAATACAGTAGATCTCCCAGCAGCCAGTAACAATAGACCCCTCATTCAGCAGTAGATCCCTCCCAGCAACAGTAGCCAGCATTAATAGACTCTCCAGCACACCCCAGCACCCCATTCAGTGCTGGAGGTGCCAGAACTGCGTCCCTCCTCCAAAAAAGGTCTGATAAGATATTTATTTTTAAGTGTCAAAAGAAAGAAAATATTTAATTTTAGTTGTTATGAAGACACATTTATAGTACAAATATAATGCAGGTTGTGGAATGCCTGGGTTTTGCTTGCACCTTATATATATACACATACATTTAGAAAACATATACTAGATCCAGATGATGTTAGTTTAATACTCCTGTAAACAAAGAGTATTAAACCACTTTAACTATTTCCCCCCAAACAGTTACAATGAAAGCATGCTGTGAATAATAATTGAATAATAATTGTCACAGTTGCTTGTGAAATGGTTGGTGTCATAACTGATCACGTGTGCAGCACCATAGCAGCTGCAGTTCAAACAGAGGCTAAGATACCAGCTTCCTTGGCTTTAGGGATTGGAGAGGTTAGGTTCTAGAAGTTCTGCTTAGTTTTCTATTCTTTGGGCGTTCTTTTTCCTTAACCCCCCCTCCGCTTTTTTATTTTTTTGCCAAACCAAAGTTTACTGAGCAAAGAAAAGGGGAAGAATACAAAATCAAGGATGGGGAATACAAAATCCAGAAGGAATAGTATATCTTAGTTGTATAACAAAGTACCTCTTGTGACAATTAGATGTAAGACATTGCAGAATAATGAAACTATATAAAATAAAAGGACAACTGTGCATATGCTAACATTACATTGTATGGAATAAGATGTAAATGACGCTGTACACATAAATGGGTTTTGGGCAAGGAGTTGCTTATGGGTGAGTTATGTCAGATTTATTACAATGACAATGAGTCACTGTTCTTTTTTTTTTCTTCCCTGTTTTCACCTGGTGATCTGGCTAAAAAACACAACTCATGTTGAGGAGAGGAGTGCCCCCACTCTAGAAGAGGAAGCACAAGGGGTACAGCAGTCAGCAGCATTGTCTGTCTTGGGGGGAGGGTAGTGCTATGTACTAGCAGATTTAAATACACCAACAGACTGAAGTCAAGCTCTAGCTAATATTTAATAATCAGTTACAATAAACAGTGTTTTCCTTTTGAGATATAGGTTTTACAGAAATAAATAAAGATTGATCACTGTAAGCACCCTTGTCCGTGGTTAGTCCCATCCGTGTAAACGGATACATCTGGAAGAAAGCACGTTCTTTTGAAAAACAGCAGATTTACTGGCAAGAAAATAGAAGAAAGAAAGCCTAAAAACAAAAAGAAAGCAGCTATCACATCTAAGAATTGGTAAACTGCAATGCAATGTTTGGGTTTAATACTGTTTTAACATTATAAAGTATTTGGGATGGTTGTGTGTCAGACCATTTTTTTGAGGGAAACAAAATTATATGGTTATTAATAAAGGCATATGGTTCAATATATAATCAGAATATACATGGCCATGTAGGAAATAGTTTACAATGGGGCATTTTTAGAAAGCAGTGAATGTGACTTTCACCAAACATGGTGATATCTCAAATGCTGTCAATTAAAACACCTGGAAGATTCATCTGCAGTGACTGGTTGGTGAAATAAATAATAGGAGATTTTTGGATCCCCCCTATTTATTATAAATATGTATTAACTTGTCTATTCCTATAATTAGCTAGTCTATCAAAGCTCTGATAAAGTTAACGGTGATGATATACAAAACAATCTTACCTGCAAAAATAAATACACTGGCCCGAATTCAGATAGGAGATACGACGGTGTATCTCCTGATACGCCATCGTATCTCTGAGTCTGGCCGTCGTATCTATGCGTCTGATTCAGAGAATCAGTTACGCATAGATATCCCTAAGATCCGACAGGTGTAAGGCCCCGTACACACGACCGAGGAACTCGACGTGCCAAACACATCGAGTTCCTCGTCGAGTTCAGTGTGGAAGCCGCCGAGGAACTCGGCGGGCCGACTTTTGCCATTGAACAATGAGGAAATAGAGAATATGTTCTCTATTTCCTCGCCGAGGTCCTCGTCGGCTTCCTCGGCCGAAAGTGTACACACGGCCGGGTTTCTCGGCAGAATTCAACTCTGAACCGAGTTTCTGGCTGAATTCTGCCGAGAAACTCGGTCGTGTGTACGGGGCCTGAGTGTCTTACACCGTCGTATCTTAGGCTGCAATTTCAGGCTGGCCGCTAGGTGGCGTTTCCGTATGTTTACGCAAGGAATATGCTAATTAGGTAGATACGGCGATTCAGAAACGTACGTCCCGCCGGCGCATTTTTTTACGTCGTTTACGTTCGCCTTTTTTCGGCGTATAGTTACCCCTGCTATATGAGGCGTAGCTAATGTTAAGTATGGCCGTCGTTCCCGCACCGAGTTTTGAAATTTTTATGTCATTTGCGTAAGTCATTCGCGAATAGGGCTGGACGTAATTTACGTTCACATCGAAAGCAATGACGTTTTGTGGCGGATTTTCGAGCATGCGCACTGGATTTTTTTCACGAATGGCGCATGCGCCGTTCAAAAAAAATGTCAAATACACGGGTCAACTGCAATTTAAATAAAACACGCCCCCTACATCCCCATTTGAATTAGGCGGCCTTACGCCGCAACACATACGTTACGCCGCCGTAACTAAGGGCGCAAGTTCTTTCTGAATACAGAACTTGCGCCCAAAGTTAGAGCGGCGTAACGTATCGGAGATACTTTACGCCAGCAGAAAAATGCATCTTTCTGAATCTGGCCCACTGTTTATATAAGCAAGAGTCTCATTTATTTCCCAAGAAAATAGGAATGCTAACATAAAACATAAAAAGAAAATATTACAGAGCATATGAAACAAAAGAACATCAATGATACTTTACGTAAGGTTGACCTCTGTGTCCGGTAGCTTTCAGCTGGGCTCAATGGGGCAAGAGGAACTAACTCCAGTCGGTCAGTACTTTTAAATACCCTTCAGACACCACCCACACAAACACCCACTGTCCAATGAAAAATCCATAAGAGGCAGTCCTTCCTATTCACCAGGAAGTATATTCTTCTCCAGTCCATCTTCCAGGAAGCATGCTGTAGTGTCCACTAGGGGCAGCATTTGTCTATGAATCACCACTATTTGACCCAGGTCAAATCTTCAGTGACAGCTGGTCTTAGATCTTCTGTAACTCAGCTAATCAGTCATCTTAGCAGCAGTTGATTTTTGAAGCTTTTGTTTGAAGTCATGATAATCAGACACTTCAATATTTATTACACCAGGTGGTTTGAAGCCAAGCTTTCTTATCCCATACTCCCGTGTCAGGGTATATGCGTGACCCCCTTTCTTACAGGTGAAGATTCTGATTTGAATTCTTCAATTACATAGCCCTGATGGGTAACCTGCTGAATGGCCTTCCAGGCTGCCCCCAAGAGTGACGAGGCTAGGTGTAACCAGATTTCATATTCAAAAACATCTTACCTTATGAAATAAAACATGTTGCCTTCCAACAGTTGGCGAATATCAGGTTTGTGCTTTTGTTTTTATGAATAAAGCTTTTTCCTATAGACAATGCAGCCTTCTATTGCCACATTTATCTAAGTTATATTGTGAATGTCCCCTGCCTGTTCATTTACCAATGTAAATTCTAGACAAGTGAATTATATATTAAGCACACTTGTAATGCTTTACTTTGGAATCTTCTCAAATTTCTGATTTATTTTTCAATGAATATTTATTTGCTGATTTAGATGAAAACAAGATGTGTTTCTATACTTAGAATAATGCCTTCAAACATCATTTTCAGTTTGACAGTTTTGTTCTCAGAAGATAAAGACTCACTAGTGATTATAGGTTATAGCTTGATGTTAAAGGACGTCGACACATTAATGAATTTAAATTATTACTGCAAACAGGAGACATTTCAACGTTATCTAAATGTCTGACACGGATTAAGTTTGAAGTTCTGTATACCGTTTATGACAATTTGCTGCAATGATTGCTGACAAGTATTTCTACTAAGTGTATGTGAATTTAAATTAAAAGCAAAAACACAAATATGCATAGAAGTGCCCGAAATGTGTCATATGGTGTACATCAAATCCAAATAAATGATAATAGTGTAACCAGAATTAACCTTACTGGACTATGCAGGACTCTTTTTCCTCCACAAGATGGCAGCAGTGGATATGCTTATAGGATTGAACTTAGATTAGAGAACAGGGGAGGGCTGGCAGCCTTAGGCCTGGGGGGCAAGTCCGGCCAAGTGGCCCACTGAACCACTAACCCACAGGTCAGCGGCCAGCAGGACCCACAGCCCATTGGAGTTACTACCAAACTTCCAGTGCTGCAAATCAAATGTACAGTGCAAAGCAATACACTTACAACAATACAGCAACTGCTCTTGTGCACATTGCTGGATGAAGACGGGGCTCAAGCAAGTGGCTGACAGATTCCTCCCTCCACACAAGTGGGTGGATGTGGGAATGCCCCCTCACTGGGGCATTGTATTCTGACAGTAGGGACTGTCCACTGTCAGAATACACTGGTCAACACTAGCGCGGTTTGGCTGCAAGCAGCTAATTGAGCAAGGATTTCCAGCAGAAGATGATACAACAATGGGTTTCTGCCTAACAGAGAGGATTACACACCGATCAAAATTCAGCTCCTGCTGAAGCCGATGAATTCTGATCTGTGTGTACTCAGTTTTACCTTATTCCTTGCTTCATCTGGCTCTCTGCAGTTCTGTTACTGGTCCCCTGCAGCTCCTGTGTATGTTAAGACTGACATTGGTCACACTCAAGCCTCCGCTTCATACCATACGGGGTTAATCTTCCTCTATATGTTTTGATGTGTTAGGGAGGAGGAGAACACTGGCACTGGCTGGAGTATAGAATCAGGTAAGTAAAAAAAAAGGTTATACCCCTTTCTCTCCCTCCCCCACACTGCACTTAAAATGGTAAGTTTATAACTTTTGGAAATGGCAGTAAAAACTTGGCTGCGCCAGTAAGTTTAGGGTGACATGTCAGTAAATTTCAATCTGGTAGGTTGGCAACACTGTTTGCTACATCTTTTGCATTGAATAAGGTACACGACATCACTGGAGGTACTGCTGTATAATCCCATGATATTGAAGGACCCATTTGTGTGCGTGCAACGTTTTTAGATTGATTGATTTGGTTGCACAGTTTGTAGCGTTTTTTATTGTAGGGTTTTGCTTTCATTATTTGGGACTTCATAATCAGAATAAAGTTTCCTGCTTATTAGTTTATGTCTGAGGTTGGGTGGTTGTCTGAATGCCAGTATTGGGGTTGTTGGAATATTTTTTTCAGAGTTTCATTCCCTGTTATGGGTTGTAAATCTTTAATTATCTTTTTTTTTTCCTGAAGGAGGTGTTCTCTTTGGGTTTTCAAGGCTGTGTTTATGCTGTTGTTGATGGTTTTGTAGTGTTCTGAGAGGTTTATCTCTATCTTCTGGGTCTGCACATATTCAGTGGTATCTGATGGCCTGGCTGTGTGTGGGGCTTATTAATGCGATACCAGGCAGACTCATCATACCAGGTATGCACAGCTTCCAACTGTCCCTGATTTCGAGGGACTGTCCCTGATTTCGAGGGACGTCCCTGATTTGGAACAAAGTCCCTCTGTCCTCCTCATTTGTCCCTCATTTTGGTCTGATCTATATAGTTGTATGTAAAAGTCACTATAATCTTTCAAAAAGTGTTTCCCAGTGCTAAACCTTTCATCCTATTTCTAAATTGCTGCATTTGTATATGTCAAGAGCCAATATAAAGGAAAAGTAGTGGTAAAAAAAATACTTGTAGGTTTACAGGGGTTGTAAAGGTTTGTTTTGTATTTTCTAAATAGGTTCCTTTAAGCTAGTGCATTGTTGGTTCACTTACCTTTTCCTTTGATTTCCCTTCTAAATGTTTTTTTTTTCTTTGTCTGAATTTATCACTTCCTGTTTCTCCTCAGTAAGCTTGCCCCCATGATCCATGGGGGTTAGTCAGCCAGAACAGCTTACTGAGGAGGAACAGGAAGTGAGAAATTCAGACAAAGAAAACTAAGAAAAATAATATTTAGAAGGGAAATCAAAGGAAAAGGTAAGTAAACCAACAATGTACTAGCTTAAAGGAACCTATTTAGAAAATACAAAACTAACATATACAACCCCCTTAACTAATCAGTTTTTTAATATTAAATTCACCTTTAAGGGGATGTGGTGGTGGTGGGGGGAGGGGGGTGTCCTATACCTACATACCTGTGCTAATAGGTGTCCCTCTTTCCCATCTCGAAAAGTTGGGAGGTATAAGTATGAATAGACTTAAGCCCTGGACACACGATCGGTCCATCCGATGAAAACGGTCTGATGGACCGTTTTCATCGGTTAACCGATGAAGCTGACTGATGGTCAGTCGTGCCTACACACCATCGGTTAAAAAAATGATTGTGTCAGAACGCGGTGACGTAAAACACAACGACGTGTTAAAAAAAAATGAAGTTCAATGCTTTCAAGCATGCGTAGACTTGATTCTGAGAATGCGTGGAGTTTTAACCGATGGTTGTGCCTACTAACAATCGTTTTTTTTTTCTATCGGTTAGGAATCCATCGGTTAAATTTAAAACAAGTTGGCTTTTTTTTAACCGATGGATAAATAACCGATGGTGCCCACACACGATCGGTTTGGACCAATGAAAACGGTCCATCAGACCGTTCTCATCGGTTTAACCGATCATGTGTATGCGACCTTACTGAACAAATCTCAGGCCTTGTAGAATTTTTTTAAAACCATTAGTCATGAATACTGATAGTTTCCTGCTAGACACAACTGTCGTATCTCACTAACGATGCTTGTTTTATTATTTGTGCCATGTACATTTGTGTTTGTGTCTGTGTTTTTTTTTGTTTTGTTTTTCCTTTTCCTCAGAGATTGTCTCTTTTTTTAACATTCTGCTAAAACTTTTGTGAATCAGTACTGCTAGGACCTTGAAGAAAGGGACGTTCCCAGAAAGCTTGTCCTGAAAAATTGTATGTTAGTGCAATTATTAAAAGTATCACGGACAGTACTCAAAAGTGCACAAATATGGCTACAATCACCTTATTCATGATATTTCTTTAACGCTTATTTTTTGTTATGCACAAATCAATGTTTTGTGATTGTCATTTCACTTTTGTTTTGATGCAAACTTTTTATCATTGTTTAATGTGAATTATCATTATGACTTTTTAGCATACGCAACTCTGGTTTTGATCATCCCTAAGTTATTGGTTTTGTGCAACTTGCTGAAATTGTGTCATTAGGATCCCTTCCATCTTTCAGCGCATTCGATCTGGTGCAGGATTATAACTACTTGCATCATAGACATATCTTATTCACGTGTGCCAATGCATTTAAGGGACCCAACTTAGCTGTCTGATAAGTAAAGCTAAGGACTGTATTTAGGTTACTTAATTTTGGGGACAGATCTGCATTTAACCTTGATTCATTTACCACAGGCCTAGGCTTAGTTCCTCATTGTGAGAGCTCCCATGTGACTTAGCCTATATCAAAAATTGTTATTCACTTATGTCACTCCCTGCGGCTCATCATATGAGGAGAGCTATAGTTTACGCTGTTGGAGTTATAGTATATGCTGGGATTTGAAATCACTGCAATGAACTCTGTGTATCTAGTGTTTTCCATTTCTATGCTTTATGTTTATTAACCTTAATTGATCAATACATTCTGCTAATCCTCATAGAGTTGTGAGTCTAATTCGTGTGTGCCCAGTAAAGTGCATAAAAGAATATAGTGTTGGTGTCAGTGAGGTTAAGGTCTCAACTATGGTCGAAACAAATGTGGACCCAATTCAACCAGAAGTTCTATGGGGGTATCGCTTTAATAGTGTAACCTTAAAGAGCTACATACCCTTTAATAAAAGGGTTATCAGGAATTTTAAATTTAGAAATCTAAATATCACCACAGATACAGCAATAAATTCTCCACCATCGGCGTAGGGGAGGTGAGGGACATTCATTGCATTCAGATTTCAAGGTGACTTTTACCTTAAACAAGACAATAATAACTATAGCGAACAGTAAATATTTGCTATGCTTTATTTTGTCAATCCAGGTTCTGAGATTCAGTTCTTGAACACTACATAGCCACAGCTGTCAAAGGCACATTGTGGAATTTGAACCTTGTTCACACACAGCCTGTGACTATTACATAATAAAGTGTTAGTTTACCTTAACCCAAAAACGTTCTATGCAAATAAGGGGCACCTGTAGATAAAAGCAAATTTTGACTAAAGTTAAATATTGCCCTAGTTATACGTGTAGGCCATTTACCCCATGAAACCTGACTGCAAAACACCAATGACATTGCTAAGAGAAGCTCAGTTGTTACTGCTCACCTTCACCATTACAGGAGTGAGCTCAAACACTGCATCCGGGGAGAGAAAGAGCGTGAGGGGGTTTGAATTAGAGAAAGAGTTATTGCTGTGATGGTGAAGGTAGACAGTAATAGCTGGGCTTCTCTTAGCAACGTCCTTAGCAACATCCTGGGATTTTTCTAGTCAGGGTCATGAGGTATATAAAAGGCCTACACGTATGCTGCGTACACACGATTGAAAACTCCGACAAGAAAACCGTGGATCTTTTTCAGACGGAATGTTGGCTCACACAAAATTCCGACCGTCAAGAACGCGGTGACGTACAACACTACAACGAGCCGAGAAAAATTAAGTTCAATGATTCCGAGAATGCGTTGAATTGATTCCGCGTCGGAATTGCATACAGACGATCGAAATTTACGACAATAACTTTTCTTGTCAGGAAAATTGAGAACTTTTCTTGTCGGAATTTCCGATCGTGTGTACGCGGCATTAGAGCAAGGGAATTAGAGGCATTAGAGCAAAATTCTATTTTGGCCAAAGCTGCACATCGTGGGCCAGATCCAGAGAGACGGGCACATCTTTAGTTAGGCGTAGCGCATCTCATATGCGCTACGCCGACGTAACTTGGAGAGGCAAGTACTGTATTCAGAAAGAACTTGCTCCCATATGTGCGCCGGCGTAACGTAAATGGGCCGGCGTAAGCCCACGCAACTCAAAGTAGGCAAGTAGTGGGCGTGTTGTATGATAATGAAGCGTGACCCCATGTAAATGCATGGCCGAACGAACGGCGCATTCTCAGAATCACGTCGAATTTACTCCCTAAGATACGTCGGCTCAATGCCTGTGACGTGAACGTAACCTACGCCCAGCCCCATTCACGTACAACTTACGTAAACGACGTTAAAATATACGCTTGTTCCGACGTCAATACTTTGCATTACCTGCGCCTCATATAGCAGGGGTAACTTTACGCCGTACATAAGCCTTACGTAAACGGCGTAGCTGAATGCGACGGGCACAAGTACGTTCGTGAATCGGCGTATCTAGGTAATTTGCATATTCCACACGTAAATCTACGGAACTCCCCTAGCAGCCAGCGTAAATATGCACCTAAGATACGATGGCATAAGGAGACTTACATCGGTCGTATCTTGCAAAATTAAGGCGTATCTCAGTTCCTGAATACGCACATACTGTAGATACAACGGCGCACATTTGGACTTACGACGGCGTATCTGGAGATACGCCGTCGTAAGTCCTTTCTGAATCCAGGCTCTTGTTTTTATCTATAGTTTTTTTGGTAAAGGTGAACTATGCCTTTTAAGTTTAGTACTCTGCAGACAGAAGTGAACACATTTACTACATAAAGGACTTGATAAATGAAAAACATACTGTATATGACAAAGGTAAATCTTTAATAATTGTTAAGCCTGGACCATTATAATGATTGTTGAAAGTTGATTGATTACTTTGGGCAACAGGAACTGTAAGATCTAGCTTATATTTTGGATTTCAGGCCCATTGTACGTATTGAACCATAGTCCATGGTCCATCAAAGTGCACTTTTTTTAACATTTCAGTGTTTTTTGTTTGCTTTCATAAGTGATCTGGAGTTTTTTAACCTTATTGTGTGAGTACATTTCATAGCTCCCAACTGTTCTCCGTTTGAAGGGACTGTCCCTCTTTGGAAACAAATCCCTTTCTTAATCTTTTCTTTTTGTTTTTTCTCTTAGTCTATTGTATAAACCTTGTAAAAACTTAATTTATTGAACTACAAACTGTCCTATGCTATAAGAAAATATGGTCTGACCTAACCAATGTACCTGAAAAGTGGGAGTAGTCAACACATGTAGGTACCTAAACGTTATTTTATATTGTAGAGATTGATTGATCTCAGAAATAAGGTAGTTTACAGAAGTGCGGGTTAAGCAGAAAGGTAGTGTCTTTCAACAAGGCCATTTTTTTATTAGCAATATAATATTAATTCATGGACCACATAATGCCATAGAAGTACTTCTCTTGGAGGGGAAATCTACTCGTTTCCTCCTCATTATGTACCTCAACCTAACACTGGGCCAGATTCACAGAAGAGATACGACGGCGTATCTCCTGATACACCGTCGTATCTCTTGTCGTATCTATGCGGCTGATTCATAGAATCAGTTCCGCATAGATAGCCCTAAGATGTGACAGGTGTAAGTCACTTGACTTACACCGTCGGATCTTAGGATGCAATACTTTGGCCGCCGCTGGGTGGAGTTCGCGTCGTTTTCCTGCGTCGGGTATGCTAATGAGCATTTACGGTGATCCACGACGGTTTTCGCGTTCGTTACGTCGTCGCTAGTCATTTTTTCCCGTCGCAAAGTTAGTCATGATTTTACATGCCTTAACTTTACACGAGCCATGTTAAAGTATGGCCGTCGTTCCCGCTTCGAATGTCAAATTTTTTTTTTTTTTTTTGCGTAAGACGTCCGGGAATACGAAACGCCGTAACTCACGTCGCCATTCAAAAAAATGACGTCACATCGCGCAAAGCACGGCGGGAATTTCAAAACTGAGCATGCGCAGTACGTCCGGCGCGGGAGCGCGGCTAATTTAAATGGTACACGCCCCATTTGAATTGGGCGGGCTTGCGCCGGACGTGTTTATGATACACCCCTGCAAGTTTACAGGTAAGTGCTTTGTGGATCAGGCACTTACACTGAAAACTTGCGGCGGTGTAACGTAAACGGGTTACGTTGCGCCGCCACAATTGTACCTGAATCTGGCCCACTGTTCCTATTCATCCCTAGTTCCTAGTGGAGCTCTATCTCTGACCCAGTTCTACACTGCAGGCACACTTATTGATGCAGAACCTTGGCTACTGCTTGTTTAAGTGAGCAGCAGTTCAACTTTCCAATGTTCTGCCAGCACAAGGTATTTTAACGATTGCTGCAGCACATAGGGAAAGCAAATTTATGTTTAGGAATGTAAATTGGAGAATAGAATAAATATAGAGTTTGGGGAGAATTTTCCAAAAAATTAAATTTTCAGAAAAATATACCACCAGTCGCCACTGCTAAAATGGCATTACGTTTACAATACTGCTACACTAGGGTAACATGCCATAACTTCCATATTGTACTACTCACTCTAAAGTGGTTCTAAAGGGAGCATGGTAATACTGTAACTTTGATCACATTTGTCACTAATAATATGAAGAATTACGTTTTCATTCAGAAATCTTGTGTCATGAAAGAAGCTAGCCCCAGCAGTAAAAACCTAGAAAGAATAGCCAACTATGTCATTCGCCCAAAATGGGAACATTTGGTTTGTCCTCCCAAACCAAAAACAAATGATTTTTCTCGATTAGTAAAACTTGATTTAATTTCACTGTGTGAATATTCTTCCTGATTTGGGTTAAACCAGACAAAGCCCCCAGTATGTCTTGACTGAGCCAGGATCACTTAATTGATTTGGCAAGCTGATCAAGCTTCCTGTCATGTCCATGTAATACTTGTCATAATCTTGAAGTGTCTTTGAAAATGTTGATTTTGTTCATAATAATTTTCTGAAGAATTGACTTTTCCTATCTGCCAGACAGTGATACAAGGCTGTTGATTTTGATCTATCTTCTGGCAGTTCACTGATAACGTGCTGTCTTCATCACTACACATCATGTTTCAGACCATTTTTATTTTAATATACAACATCACAATTTAGTATTTCATTATAGATATATCAATAATGGTTTGCAGCAGGGATTATGTTCAGACTTCTGAAGAATACTCATTCTTCTAAACATTTGATGCCCAGATGCAGAAGTATAACAAATTGTGTGTTTACAAGTTTTCTTAACAGTTGGACTGCTAGTTTTCTTAACAGTTGGACTGTCTTAGGCCGCGTACACACGGTCAATCCATCCGATGAGAATGGTCTGACGGACCGTTTTCATCGGTTCACCGCTGAAGCGGCCTGATGGTCTGATGTGCGAACACACCATCAGTTAAAAAAACGATCAAGTCCAACGCGGTGACGTAAAACACAACGACGTGCAGAGAAAAATGAAGTTCAATGCTTCCAAGCATACTTCGACTTGATTCTGAGCATGCGTGGGTTTTGAAACAATGCTTTTGTGTACTAACCATCGGTTTGGACCTATCGGTCAGCGGTCCATCGGTTCGATTTTAAAGCAAGTTCTATAATTTTTGTTCGAAGGACAAAAGACCGATGGGCCGTACACACGGTCGGTTTGGACCGATGAAACTGAACTTCGGTCCGTTTTCATCGGTTTGGACCGACCGTGTGTATGCGGCCTAAGAGGTATTTTATTAATTTTAGTAGAGAAAAAGACTCTAATGCCACGTACACACGATCATTTTTCAGGTTGTAAAAAACAATGTTTTTCAGGCTCTAGAAAAAACTATTTTTTTTTCAACTTGATCATTAAAACGGCCTTGCCTACACACGATCGTGAAAAAAAATGCTCTAGCAAAGCGCGGTGACGTACAACACGTAAGACGGCACTATAAAGGGGACGTTCTATTCGGATGACGCCACCCTTTTGGGCTGCTTTAGCTGATTTTGTGTTAGTTATAGTCAATTTGTGCTTTTCTGTCTGTTACAGCGTGATGAATGTGCTTACTCCATTACGAACGGTAGTTTTACCAGAACGAGCGCTCCCATCTCATAACTTTCTTCTGAGCATGCGCGGATTTTTCACGTCGTTAAAGCCCACACATGACCATTTTTTACAACCCGAAAAACGACAACGTTAAAAACGTCGTGAAAAAATAGAGCATGTTCGAATTTTTTTTGGTCCGTTTTTTAGAACCCAAAGCAATGCTCTGAAGCCCACACTCGATAGTTTTTAATAACATAAAAAAAAAAACATAATTTTTTACAACCCGAAAAATGATCGTGTGTACGCGGCATAAAAAGTATCATGTCACAATGAAAAGACCCTAATATATTCAGGGAGCAGAGTTCACCAGGTTTTTAGAAAGGTTATAGTGGTCCTAGAATGACAAAAGCAAAAGTATTCACCCCCCTTGGCGTTTTTCGTGTTTTGTTGCCTCACAACCTGGAATTAACATGGATTGTTTGAGGGTTTGCATCATTTAATTTAGAGAACATGCCCACCACTTTGAAGTTGTTGTTTTTTTTATTGTGAAGAAAGCAACAAAATAGGACAAAATAACAGAAAAAGTAAATGTGCATAACTAATCACCCCCCTAAAGTCAATACTTTGTAGAGCCACCTTTTGTAGCTATCACAGCTCCAAGTCGCTTTGGATAAGTCTCTATGAGCTTGCCACATCTTACCACTGGTATACCTCTAGGACCTTGTCCCTTATTTGTTTGGAGAGTTCATTGGTCTTCATGGCAATGTTTGGTTAGTGGTGCCTCTTGCTTAGGTGTTGCAGCCTTGCAGTTTAGACTGGTCACATACTGTCCTCTTATTGGGTGCTCCGAGATTGCAAATAGGACTTGTTACTATATATACCTCGGGTTTGTGTGCTTTAGTAAACCTACCACTAATGCCCCCCTAATACCCTCTAGAATATATTCCACGCTGAATATATCTACCTCTGGACCCTCCCCCATCGCCTAGTTTAAAAGCCCCTCTAACTTTTCAGCCATATTCACTCCCAGCAGATCTGCACCCTCCTCATTTAGGTGCAGTCCATCCCTTCTATAGAACTGGTGACCTGAGAAGTCGACCCAGTTCTCCAGGAACCCAAACCCCTCCTTAATCCTTAATTTAGCTCCTCTTTGCCTCTGACTTTGTTATTGGTGACAAGGTGCACTATGACAACCGGGGTCTTCCCAAGCCTCTCCCAGTAATCTGTCCACCAGATCCGTGATGTGCCGAACCCGAGCGTCCTGTAGTCATATATAGTTACATAGTTATATAGTAGGTGAGGTTGAAAAAAGACACAAGTCCATCAAGTCCAACCTATTATAAGTCAGTATTACATTGTATATCCCTGTATGTTGCGGTCGTTCAGGTGCTTATCTAAAAGTTTTTTGAAACTATCGATGCCCCCCGCTGAGACCACCGCCTGTGCAAGGGAATTCCACATCCTTGCCGCTCACCTGTGACGTGTCCCAGAAGATTGCAGGGATGGAGGAGGAGAGGTGAACTTCCTTCTGGTCCCACGGAGCCAGGAGAGGAAGTTGGAGCTGGGTACCTGTTTAAACTAGGTACCCGCTCCCCCCCAATAAAATTACATGTCAGTGGGTTACAAGTACTTAAAGCAGAAGTAAAATTCTTGGGTGGAACTCCGCTTTAAGAAGAAAAAATCCCTTACATCGCCCCCGTATAATCTCCATCTGTGCCTAAATAGCACCAAATTATCCATCAACAGTTGTCCTTCATTATAATACAGTCATATCTCCTAGCCTGGATCTCTATCACTAAACAGTCATTAGGCTCCTATGTGATATAACATAGCTTTTCCTCTCTAGACAAACAAAGAAGGGATTTATAAATAAGTGGCATTAACATATTTTTTTGCGATAGATCGTCTCTAAGTGAAGGGGAAAATAGAATCTGATTTCCCTATATATATCTTTAGCTAGACATTATTTAGAATACTAGAATAGTTCTGGAGACTAGGCATGTGCATTTCGCTTCGTTCCATTCGGACATTCGGATGCATACAAATTCCCGAATTGCAATATTAACGAATTTACCGAATCCGAACGAACGTTTGATTCCGAATCGAAAACCTGCGGACGAAATTCGATCGGAATTCGAAAAAAAAAATTATATTCTAATTGAATTCTAAAAAAATTCTATTGGAAAAGAGACTATTTGTTTTCTAATCCGGTCGAAATATTTCCGATTTCGACCAGATTTTTCGAAATTTGGTCGAAAACGAACGGATTCCAAAAACGGTCGAAATATTTTCGAATTCGACCGGATTTTTCGAAATTCGGTCGAAAACGAACAAATTCCGAAAACGAATTCAACACATGTAACGAACCTAACTTAACTAAATTAATTAAATGACGAATTAAAACGAAACGAAACAAATTTTTCACTTTTGCACATGCCTACTGGAGACCTTACTTACAAAGAGATATGGATAACACTGAACGAGTCCAGAGATGGGCAACAAAATTATGAAAGGTCTGAGGGATAAAACATATCAGGAGAGACTTCAGGAACTAAATATGTGCTGTATGGAGGAAAGAAGGGAAAGGGGAGGCATGACTGAAACCTTTAAATACATCAAGGAGAGAATAATGCCGCATACAGACGGTCATTTTTTATGATGAAAAAAAATGACGTTTTTGAAAACGTCATTTAAAATGATAGTGTGTGGGGAAAATGTCGTTTTATGTCTTCAGAAAAACGACCAAAAAAAAATTCGAACATGCTCGAATTTTTTGTGTAGTTTTTCAAAATGTCATTTTTTGTGTCAATGAAAATGATAGTGTGTGGGCAAAACGACGTTTTTAAACCCGCACATGCCCAGAAGCAAGTTTTGAGACGGGAGGTAAAACTACCATTCATAATGGAGTAAGCACATTCATCACGCTGTAACAGACAAAAAAGCACGAATCATCTTTTACTAACAAGTAACCAGCTAAAAGCAGCCTCAAGGCGAATAGAACTTCCCCTTTAGAGTGCCGTCACTTTGTTCATCATTTTTCAAAATGATGGTGTGTATGCTACATCGTTTTTGAAAATGAAGTTTCAAAAATGTCGTTTTTTTTCATCACTTCAAACGTCATTTTTTTTTCATCACAAAAAATGACCGTCTGTACGCGGCATAAGGTTCAGGAGGGCAATGTGTTCAATATGAAGCTAAGATCAAGAACACAGGGACATGACCTCAAACTAGCAGGAACAAATGAATCTTAAAAAGTATTACTTTACCCAAAAAGTAGTTTGGTGCTTGGAAGAGACTTCTAGCAGAGGTAGTAAGTCAATCAACAGTACGCGGATTTGAGAAAGAGAAAGGATTGAACAAAAAAGTTGTTAACATATTATTTTGCAGAGCGTCTCTTATTCAACCGACTATATTTTCTATATATTTTAATCTGGATAATTTCTAAATATTGATAATTTACCCTGAAAATACATTTGACTCTAGCATATGTTATCCTGCAACTTGCAAGGTTTGTTAGCTTACTTCACTGAGACGTTTTGACATTATACATAACACTGTCACTCAAAGATGATTTCTTTGGGGCCGCATGAACTTTTGACTCAGCTGGAGGTAAGAGCAGCTGCTGTAATAACCACTAATTATACCAGTAATGTTCACCATTAGTGACAGTTGGTGCCAATTACTCAATAAATTGTGAAAACAGTCATAGTAAGAAAAAAAATATATCAGACATGAAGTTTGTCATAGTCATTTACCCTGTAGAGAGCCATTGATTTATTTTTCCTGAAGGTGCAACATTGCAGAGAAAAGCAATTGATTTATAAAGATGTAACTGGTATACTGTATTCCTTGTAGTTTACACTGGTCAAGGTAGGCAAAATATGAGCTTTTTGTATCTATGGGCTTAAAGCCCATCTCCGGGTAAATCCCCTTCTATTCCCCCTACCACCTATTTACCAATTTTTTTATATCCCCTCTTTGACTCACCTGCACCTGTTGGCACTTGATCCTTGATCCAGCACTGAAGTCTGGTCCTGCCGCTGACTAATCTTGTTGCTTCCCCTCTTTGTGATGTCATCACATTGCGGCAGTCTTCTGGGAGCTGAGAGAACCTTGTTGATGGACAGCCAATGGGAAGTGTCTATGTAACCTAGGCAGTGACTTACAGCACCCAACCAAGTCCAGAAGATAGAAGACTTGGGACACCGCTTGTCACATAACTGAGGATTCAGAGTTTTGTTATTATCATACAGGATTTATATAGCACCAACAGTTTGCACAACGCTTTACAAAATGAAGGCAGACATGATGCAAAAGGAATCAGGGGGTTCTGCTCATTAGAGCTTACAATCTAAGAGGGAGGGGCAAGTGATACAAAAATACAAAAGGTGATAACTGTGGTAAATGCACTGATGGAGAAAGTAAAAATACAGGGCCAGATCCACGTACCTCGGCGCTTCTCTCCGCCGGGCGCAGCGTATCTAAGATACACTACGCCGCCGTAACTTATTTTTCTTTTTTCAAATCCACAAAGAATGCACGTCGTAAGTTACGGCGGCGTAGTGTATCTTTGGCGGCCTAATGGCGCGGCTTTCAAATCTCTGTGATGGGGGCGTGTTTTATGACCCGACGTAAACTGCATTTTTTTTAAAACTGTGCATGCGCCGTCCGTGGGGGTATCCCAGTGCGCATGCTCGAAATGAAACCGGAACAAGCCAATGGTTAAGACGATGGCGTCATTCTACGCAATTCCCTATTCGCGAACGACTTACGCAAACGACGTAAAAAATTCAAAATGCAAGGCGGGAACGACGGCCATACTTAACATTGAGTACGCCTTCATATAGCAGCTTTAACTATACGCCGGAAAAAGCCAAACGCAAACGACGTAAAAAAATGCGCCGGCCAGACGTACGTTCGTGGATCGCCGTAACTAGCTAATTTGCATACTCAAAGCGGAAATCGACGGAAACGCCACCTAGCGGCCGTCGAAAAATTGCATCTAAGATCCGACGGCGTACTAGGACGTACGCCTGTCGGATCCATCCGAGATGCCGTCGTATCTTGTTTTGTAGATACAAAACAAAGATACGACGCGCAAAATTTTAAATTACGCGGCGTATCAATAGATACGCCGGCGTAATTCTTCTGTGGATATGGCCCACAGTGTATTAGTTGGAAGCCTACTTTCTTTTTTTTTACTCTTTATTTTAATACAACATCGTCAGTGAACATCGTCAGTAATAAAAAACAAAAAGGACAGCAACAAACCGAACCAAACCAATAAAAAATGAGGGGCGGGTAAGGAGAGAGGTAGCGGAGGGGAAGAAGAAGAAAGAGAAAAGTGCAGAACAGAGGGAAGGAGGGGAGGGGACAGGAAGGGTACTGGTCACAGCTGCCATCCTTCCAGATCTAAGAGAACCGCTGGTACAGTCTCAGTTATAGCTAGATTAATTCAACAAGGCCTTGTACTCTTCAGCGTATACAAATTCGTGCCAATAGAACCATTTTTTGAGGAATTTATCTTGGAGGCCTCTCTCATTGGACACCAAGTCCTCCAATTCATTGATTTCAGTAACTTTTCTCAACCTGACAGTGATGGGAGGTCCCTGTGCCTTTTTCCAAAAGGATGCAGCTTTTTACTGTGGTGATGATAAGTGGTAAGATGGAATAGCTGTAAGGCCTCGTACACACGACCGTTTTCCTCTGCAAAATCCATCAAGAAAAATTTTGGCAGAGCATTTTTGCCGAGAAAAATGGTCGTGTGTATGTTTTTTGTCAAGAAAACTGGCGTGGATCTCGACGAGAAAAAAAAAGAACATGCTCTCTTTTTTCTAGTCGGGAGTCTCAATTTCCTTGTCGTGTTTCTCGTCGGGCTGGTTTACGACGAGAAACACGTTGGTGTGTATGCTTAGAAACCCGCGCATGCTCAGAATAAAGTATGAGACGGGAGCGTGCCTTCGGTAAAAGTAGCATTTGTAATGGAGATAGCACATTCGTCATGCTGTAACAGACTGAAAAGCACGAATCGTCTCTCACCAAACTTTTACTTAACACGCAGTAACATGAGATTAGCAAAAGCAGCCCCAAGGGTGGCGCCAGTGGAATCAAACTTCCCCTTTATAGTGCCGTCGTACATGTTGTACGTCACCGCGTTTGAGAACGACAAGATTTTGTCTTGACAGTGTGTATGCAAGGAAAGCTTGATAAGATTCTCGTCAAGCATGACAAGAACCTCATCGAGGAAAACAACGTTTCTTTTACGACTAGATTCTCGGTCGTGTGTACGAGGCCTAAGTCTTCCAGGAGAAACAGTGGTGATACAGAAGGAAAAGTGCAGGGTCCTTCGGTAGGTCATGGTCAGTAAATTTTTGTGTTATGCGATGAACTTTTGTCCAGAAGGAATGTAATAGTCAACAAACCCAGAAGATTTGGAAAAGGGAGCCTGTCTCCTCTCCACACCTCCAACAAAGGTCTGAGCATTGGGAAAACATCTTATGAATCTTAGCGGGGGTATGGTAACTCCGTGTCAGGATCTTGAAACTAGATTCCTGGTCCTTTGCACATATAGAGGTTATATAGGAAAACAGGAGAATTCTGTCCATTAGGCTCAGCCCTAAATCTCATTCCCATTTGGAAATATATGGTAGTCGAAAGGTTGGAAGTGGGGACACTAGCAGTCGATAAGTCTGAGACACTGCGTGGCGTAACAGAGACTGCTCTGTACAAAGGAGCTCAAATGGAGTAAGGGGACGTGTAAAGGAGTCTGGGGAGGGTAAAGAGCCAATGAAATGAGCCAACTGTATGTTCTGCCAGAAGAAAAGGCCTGTGTATACCTGGTCAGTGGTCATCCATGATTTGTTGTCTGGTAATCCATTGCCCACACACTATAAAGTGCCTGGCCTTTTAAAGACCTCCAGACTTCAAATCAGAAGCCTAACTTATTTAAAGAGAAGGGTTTAAAGAAAAGATAATTGAAAGGGATTTTTAGATACGTCTATTGAATGAACATGGTGATTATTTAGGAGGTAAAGGGTATACAGTTGGTAGCTGGAGAACATTTAGACTACATATTTTAATTTCCTATTTCCAATCCTATTTTATTTATGTAGCTCCCTTCTCCTCATGACCAGGCGCTATGTTAAATTTAGCGGGTGTCTATTGATACAAAATCAGCCTCTGTTCTGGCTGTACCTGTGATTGGAGGGATTTTCCCACTGTTGCCTGTAGGTGGCGATACCACCATCGGCCAATGTTGGAACTCAGGCAGGCTATGGTGCATTGGGTGTCTTTTCCCGGGATCAGTCCAGTGGGAGTGGTCTCCCCATTGGGCATGCTGGGGAAGGATACTTAAGGGACAGACGCCATGTGGTGAGAAGCTCTGCCTTGAGGCCCTCCTGGCTCGAGGTCCGTGATGGTCGTTTAGCCTCGGGGAATTGTTGACCCAAGGCTGTACTTCTACCAAGTAGGCCCAGCCATCCTGACTGGGGCCTATGATTTCAAGTGATCCTGAGCTGTCCGTCTCATGAGAGGAAGCTACTTAATGGAGAAAACCAGGGGAGGACCTGCCCAGGATGGGACAAAGCGGAAGGCTGATGTCTTGGGATAGGCCTGGTGACTCTATTAAGGGATGATCTACAATCCATGTTACCCTACAGTTTCGCCGGGACGGCTTAAAGGCTCTTACACTGTATGGCTGGAAGTTTGGGTACCAAATCCTGTGGCAGAGGCTTCCAGACTGTTCACTTTTGCTTGCAACCAGTCTGTGGCAGAGACTGTTACTGATCATTGTTTGTGCATCATTCCGGCTGCTAGGCCAGGTCAGAGGGGCCTATCCGGGTGAGCAATGCCCACTCGAGAGGAAGTGGTGAGTGACTTTTTGGAACTTAGAAGTTTTCCCCAGTGCTCTGTACTATGCGCCTGAACCTTCCCCTGCTCCTCCATCCTTCTACTTTCTTGCAAGTTATGAGAAAAATAAAAACAGCTAAAGGTTTTACAACTTGTGTGGACATTGGAGTTCTTTACAGACTTTCTTTCTCTAGACAACGAACGTTGAGGTAACGTGCAAGGCCCAAATCTAATCCAGCAGCTCCTACAGGGGTAGTGCTACATGTAATTAGATTACAATTATTTATAAAAAAAATGCAAAGTTTATCACAATTTTATAGGAAAGAAATTTGCAAGGTACTGTATCTCATTTGTCCATGTGGTACCACCAACTTTATTTAACCGTTGAAGTATGTTTCAATATGATTGGTGACTGTTAGAATACTGAAACTTTAATATGTTTAGGCTCAGGTTCCACAGACCTATTGGCATACTGTATTTTCCTTAATCAAAAGGTGTATTGTATCTCTCCTCTGCATTAGCTTGCAATTGATTTGAATGGTGACCTCTCTAAAATGATTGTGAGGAAAGTAAACATCCAGAATGCTAGCCTCATTGTTTCTTGAAATTGATTGTTCTCACGTATGAACATCTTAAGTGTTAGGAAAACATTGGAGCTGATTTACTAAAGGCAAATAGACTGTATACTTTGCAATTGAAATAGCATATAGCAAAGGAATTTGTGCCAAAGCTTGGTGAATGAAGAGAAGCTCTGCTGACTTCCATAATCCAATCATGTTCAAAGCAAAATTTTTATTTTTTTTACTGTGATTGGGTAGTCTTTGCAAAGTGGGTGATCTTTACAAACTTTGGCTGTTTGTTTGATCGGATGAATGCTCTAATTTTGGCCCATCTGCCCCTTGTTTGCCGGGAGCTGTGCATCATATATACAAGTCATATTTATACTGCTTCTATATATGACAGCTTCCAGCTGTCAATGGTTCCTAATGAAGCCTCAAATGTTTGAACCTGTGGCATCCCTATGAACCACTGACATTACAGAGAAATTCCGGCTTCTTTTAAGCAAAGGTGTAGGGATAGCAGTGACATCACTCAAATATGGCCACTAATTAATTATTTGAAATAAAGGACTTGTCAAACATTTGGGTGTCTTTATTTTTACGTTACAAATGTTTTTTTTGTTGGGGGAATGAGCAGGGGTACTTTCTACCCCATACTCATTCACTTAGGAGGAAGCAGTTTCTGGGGGTCCTTTATCATTAAAGAAGGCTTCCAGATTCTGATAGGTCCCTGGGCCACAGACCCCCAAAACTACCAGGCAAGGGTTGTGGGAAAGAGGCCCTCATCCTCATCAACATGGGGAATGGGTGCTTCTCAGGTTGAGGTCATGTGGCCTTATATGGTTCAGGAAGAGGGTGCTGCAAGCTTGCCCCCGCCCTCCACTTTACTGGCCAGCCAGGCTGTATGCTTGGATTAAGAGTCTGGTATAGATTTTTAGGAGGATCTGACACATTCTTTGTTTTTGCAAAGAGTCCCCCTTAAAATCTATATTAGACTCTATGCAATTTTGTTCAATTATTGCTGTAGGATGTGCTACAGTAACAATTACATTTATATATATATTTATTTTTTACAAAGCTGCAACAATTTCTGTACATAACAGAGATGCACTCTATTAACAGACATGATTTGGACACCCACAAGACACCCTTGTTTAAAGGAATTGGAGATTTTTTAATGTTTCGCTTTAAGCCTATAAATGAAAATATCAGTACTCCTGGCCAAATAATTAGGTGTAAGACTTGCTAACCAAAATGTGCCGCAAATGGTTTGATAAATAGATCTTTACATTTTCTTTATTGCATGTTCCCCAGGACAGTGCCCATACAATTTTTTTTACACCCTCTTAGGGACTATTAGTCCAGAAAATGTGTATTTTTAATTTGACAGATTTGGCTCCCAGTGATTTAAATGGGATACTACATTTTAAAGTGATATAATGTATTTAGTGTTTTGTGGTAGCAAGAACAAAAAAGTTAGCAATCTTCAGCCCAAGAGACAAGTCATTAGAAAATGCAAAACTGCCTTGTGAGACTGGAGAAATGTCAGCACCAACATCTGTGGTCACCTAGAGAGAATGGCCATATTATGCTTCACATTTTTGGTTGTATTTAAAATATATGTTGCATATTAACTTGTGAAATATTAAATGTTTCTGCGCATTAATGATAAAGCAAAGAAATTAAGTTTATAATCCTGCCTCTTCCAAGTTTAACAGACTGTGATTAAAGAATCTACTGTAGTGTAATCTTCAATGTGTGCTTTATTTTCTTGATTACAGACATCTTGGGATTTAAGATGTAATGATTTGGAATGCCAGCTATGCTTTGAGGGAATACTGTCCTCTGCTACTTTAGATTCTGTCAGTTTTTCTCTTATCTTGGGGTTTTCTTTCTGTTGTGTCATTGTTCTGTCATTTAAATCTATGGCAAAGTAGAACAGACAGCTATACAGCTATAGGAGATGTGCAAAGATTGAACGATGTGGTTAATTAGGTCATTTCTAACATTATCATTTGGGCAGTAAATAGCTACTGATGGCTAAATTCTACACTGGCTAATTTCAGTGGCGGCTGGTGCTCCAAATTTTGGGGGGGGGGCGCAAACGGAAAAAAAAATGTAGCGCTACACCCGCAGGAGCCGCTGATTTGTTGTTGGGATCAGCATATTAAGTTACCTTGATGTGGTCTAGGGGTGTAGTTGGAGAACAAAGTAGTGAGCGAAGGTCCAGACAGTGAATAAAGGTTTTCCAATGCTTTTTTTCCAGGCCAACACGGCCAACATCAACATCAAATAGGAAGGAAAGGTTGATGAAGAGAGAGAGAGGGAAACTTTGCGGTATCAGGCCTGGATATGAACCGAGCAATCCTGCTCGCAGTAGTATCAAATTTATTGTTCGTCGTCACTTTAGCCAGAGTGGGTGAAGTGCCCTCGGACAGACCCCTATCTCAAGCCTGGCAGCCGAGGTGTCACTTTAGATTCGCTGGGAGGAACAGGTCTCTCTCACAGGCCTGACTCTAGGGCCTCTGCCACAGGCCTATCACTTTAAGCGAGCTGAATGAATAAATGGAGCGAATCCTCCCAGTAGATTTTAGCATAGGTCACCGTATGACAGCAAAGCGTACCTGTCAGCATTCCAGTCACCAGATCCCCGATTGGTTCGTTCAAGCCCTGTTGGACAACCTGCCTCCGGGTTCCCCTCAAGCCGACCCCCCAATCGAACGACACCCAGCCTGGGATCCTCTCAATAGAACTGGGGATCCAGTAGGTCACTGAAGTCCCCTTTTAATTCTGGATGAGGTTCTGTGTAGCCTGCAATTTTGGCCAGGTGGGCCACGCCGGCGGGGTCCATGGATGCGCACCCTGAAGGTGGATGCCGCACCTGGAACCGGGACCCTGTGAAGAAGATCTTTAGCACATGACACCTGTCACAGATATACTCTCCCCCAGCATGCCCCGCGAGGGAAAACTCCTCTAATTGGCTGCTGGGGAAAACTTGCTCTGCCAGAAATCCTCTGGCGCCAACTGCTGGCCAGTGATGGTATCGCATCCCTGGAGTACAGACTCACCCAGCGGACATTTCTGGAGTGACAGAAGTCCAAATTTAGTGAATTGTGAATGGGAGCAAAATAACTCTCCCATTCCCCACTAACTGTAGCGTAGTGCCCATACTGAAAGTAAGGGGGCGCTACATAAAAAAAAGAAAAAAAATGCAGCCTCACTGTGCCCATCAAATGCAGCCACTGTGCCATCAATTGTCACCACTGTGCCATGCCATCAAATGCAGTCACTATGCCATCAATTTGCACCACTGTGCCATGTCATCAAACGCAGCCACTGTGCCATCAATTGTCACCACTGTGCCATGCCATCAAATGCAGCCACTGTGCCATCAATTATCACCACTGTGCCATGCCATCAAAAGCAGTCACTATGCCATCAATTCGCACCACTGTGCCATGCCATCAAACGCAGTCACTGTGCCATGCCATCAAACGCAGCCACTGTGCCATCAATTGTCACCACTGTGCCATGCCATCAAATGCAGTCACTATGCCATCAATTCGCACCACTGTGCCATGCCATCAAACGCAGTCACTGTGCCATGCCATCAAACGCAGCCACTGTGCCATGCCATCAAACGCAGTCACTGTGCCATCAATTGTCACCACTGTACCATGCCATCAAACGCAGCCACTGTGCCCCTCAATTGTCGCCACTGTGCCTTCAACGTCCCTCGATGTCTTCTCCCGCCTTGGTGACGCTTCAGCCAATCAGGTTACCGATAACCAGAATCGGTGAACCTGAATGGCTGGGACGGCCGTCAGTCTTATCCAAGGAACGCACCCCCCGTACGTTCCGAGGATAAGCTTCCGGTGGCTCTGATAGACACTTCCGCACAGCCAACCAGCTGCAGTTATTCAGGTGGTCGGCGCTCAAGTTCCGGCATTCTGAATTAAACCAGCGGCAGCTGGCAACAATAACATACAATGCAATGCATGAATGTATGTTATTTCAGTGGCGGTGCGGAGCCACCAGAGGAGGTGGCGCTCCAGCGCCCTCTATAGACAGACTGCCACTGGCCAGTTTCCTAGTGGCTGAACCTGTGAAATAGATCAAATAGTTATTTTCAAGTGTTTATATAGTATTCACAAGTACTCAATTGTTCATAAACGGAATGACCTGACCTCTTTTCACCCAACGCACACATACAATTAGACTTTATTATGTAATTAATTGAATGCAGTTTTGGATAACTACAATCCCTTGTCCCTGCACTGACACAAAAGAGGGCTTGGGAATTATTAAATAAAGTCCTAATATATAAAACTAGGGCAAGTCCAAAACTACATATTCTCCAATAATGGTGTCCTAAACTTCTGTTATTTGTACCCTATCTATAGACCAGGTGTATCCTACCTTTGGGGGTATTAAAAACAAGTGATGGTGGAGCAGTACTGGATCTCTGAATAATTAAAGAAAAAGGAAACAGTATTTCTGCATTATTTACTTCTTTGATGTGTCTTATTGAGTTATGATAAGAAGCCTTCTGTTTGTAGCAGTCTCCCTCAGCCCCCCCCCCCTTAATACTTACCTGAGCCCCATCTATGTCCAGCAATGTTCACAAGTCCCTCGGACATCCAAGACTCTCCCTCATGATTGGCTCCCGTGGCTGTCAGTCAAAGACAGTTAGCCAATCAGGGGAGAGAGGGGGCAGGGCTGAATTGCAGCTCTGTGTCTGAATGGACACATGGAGCTGCAGCTCGGCTCAGGTGCCCCCATAGTAAGCTGCTTGCTATGGGGGCACTGGACAGGAGGGAGGGGCCAGGAGCAGTGAAGAGGGATCCGAGAAGAGGAGGATCCGTGCTGCTCTGTGCAAAGCCAACTGCACAGAGCAGGTGAGTATAACATGTTTGTTATTTTTATTTTTAAACAAGACTTTACAATCCCTTTAGGCTGTTCTGTTCCACGCGTGACCCACGGCTGGGCATCTTAAAGGAGACGTACAGGTGCGTGAATATGCCCAGCCACGCCACTCTGCCGATGTATATTGGCGTGAGGTGGTCCTTAACCAGTTCCCGACCACCGCATGTACATATACGTCCACAATATGGCACGTACAGGCACATGGGCGTATAGGTACGTCCCCGCCTTACCTCGGTTCGGGGGTCCGATCGGGACCCCCTCCGGTACATGCGACGGCCGGGAACGGTGTACGGGAGGTCCGGGAGGAGGGGGCGGCTATTGGTTTCCAGCCGTCCCCTCTCGATCTCCCTCGGCGAATGAGATTGCAGCAGAGCCCTCCCTGCCTGTGTAACTGTAAACACAGGCAGGGAGGAAGTGACGTTTTCTCCCCTCTGGCGGTCTTTTCGTCTGATTCCAGAGGAGAGAAGACGTCAGTACTGTGAGTTGCACCAACAGCACGCTGACACAGCACACATAGGCACATAACCCCCCCCGATCACCCCCCCAGCACCCCCAGATCACCCCCTGTCACAGTGTCACTGATTGCAGTGATCATTTATTTTCTGATCACTGCTTTTAGTGTCAGTGTGACAGAAAAAAGTGTCAGGGCAGTTAGGTTTAGGCCCCTTTAGGTCCAGGGTAGCCCCCTACCCCCCCCCCAATAAAGGTTTAACCCCTGATTGCCCCTAAAGTTAACCCTTTCACCCCTATTGCCAGTGTCACTAAGCGATCGGTTTCTGATCGCTGTATTAGTGTCACTGTTGCCGCTAGGCAGTTAGTTTTTTTTGAGGTTCGCCGCCAGGTTTATATAGCGTTAGGTACCCCCATAAATAAAGGTTTTAACCCCTGATTGCCCCTAGAGTTAACCCTTTCACCCCTATTGCCAGTGTCACTAAGCGATCGGTTTCTGATCGCTGTATTAGTGTCACTGTTGCCGCTAGGCAGTTAGTTTTTTTTGAGGTTCGCCGCCAGGTTTATATAGCGTTAGGTACCCCCATAAATAAAGGTTTTAACCCCTGATTGCCCCTAGAGTTAACCCTTTCACCCCTATTGCCAGTGTCACTAAGCGATCGGTTTCTGATCGCTGTATTAGTGTCACTGTTGCCGCTAGGCAGTTAGTTTTTTTTGAGGTTCGCCGCCAGGTTTATATAGCGTTAGGTACCCCCATAAATAAAGGTTTTAACCCCTGATTGCCCCTAGAGTTAACCCTTTCACCACTGATCACTGTATAAGTGTCACTGGTGACGTGGTTAGCCAGTTAGTTATTTAGTTATTTTAGGTTCGCCACCAGGTTTTTAGAAAGCGTTAGGTACCCCCATATATTACCGAATAAAGGTTTTAACCCCCTGATTGCCCCCTAGTTAACCCTTTCACCAGTGATCACCGTATAAGTGTTACGGTTGACGCTGGTTGGTTAGTTTGCTGTTTATAGCATCAGAGCACCCGCCGTATATAACCCAATAGGTTTAACCCCCTGATCACCCGGCGGGTGATATAAATTTAATTTTAGCGCCAGTCAGGGTCTGCGTCGCCCCAGGCAGCGTTAGGTTAGAGCCAGTACCGCTTACACCCACTCGCTAAGCATACACCCCCCTTAGTGGTATAGGATCTGAACGGATCGATACCTGATCTGATCAGATCTATACTAGCGTACCCAGCAGTTTAGGGTACCCAAAAACGCATTGTTAGCGGAATCAGCCCAGATACCCGCTAGCACCTGCGTTTTCCCCCTCTGCCCAGCCCAACCCACCCAAGTGCAGTATCGATCGATCACTGTCACTTACAAAACACAAGACACATAACTGCAGCGTTCGCAGAGACAGGCCTGATCCCTGCGATCGCTTACAGTTTTTTTTTAAGCGTTTTCTACATTTGCTTTTCTATAGTCAGGTGCTTTTTTTACCTGTAAATTTAGAGTCCAAAATGGCAAACCGAAGGTACAATGATAAGCAGGCCTTGGAGTTCATGTGCATGTCAGATAGTGAAGAGGAGGAGGTCACGCATCTGACAGATTCTGGCTCAGAATATGAACCCATTTACGACAGCGGCTCCATGTCAGATAGCTCGCACGACGAAGTTGAGGTCCCTGCTAAGGCCAGGCGTACCCGATCCCATTCTGATGTTGTTGAGCAGCAAGAACCGCAGGACCCTCGTATGGAGCAGAGATCCAGTACTAGCGCCGCTATTCCTTCTGGTGAATTGGCAAGCACCAGCGGCCTAGTACACCCTGGTCGTTTATCCAGCACTGCAGTAACACTTGGTGACGTGGCGAGTCCCATAAGTGCAGTTGAAGCTGGCGATGTGGCAAGCACAAGTAGTGTCCCGCTGCCACCAAGAAAAAGACAGAGACAGGCCCGTCGTGCCCATAGTGCCCTTCCTGTAGAATTTGCCTATCCTGATTGGGTCCCCACCACTTCTACAGCACCTGTACTTCCCCCATTCACTGGCCAACCCGGTATTCAGGTGGATACAGCGAACTTTATGTCACTTGATTTTTATTCGCTGTATTTCACGGAAGATCTCTATAGATCTATTGTGGACCAGACTAATTTATATGCTGGTACTTACATCGCCGCTAACCCCCAGTCTCGCCTTGCCAAAGAATGGAAACCTCTCGAGGTTTCCGAATTTAAGACCTTTCTGGGCCTTACCCTCAACATGGGCATACACAAATTTCCGTCATTGCGGATGTATTGGTCCACACATCCCATTGACCATATGTACATTTTCTCTGCTCACATGGCCAGGAGACGATACGAGGCGATCCTGCGGTTCCTGCATTTCAGTGACAATGCACTTTGTCGTCCACGTGGAGACCCTGAATTTGACCGGCTCTACAAAATTCGGCCCCTCGTAAACCATTTCAACGAACGTTTTGCAGCCTTGTTTAATCCCCAGCAGGTTGTATGCGTTGATGAGTCCCTGATTAAATTTGCTGGCCGCTTGTCTTTCAAACAGTACCTTCCCAGCAAGCGTGCCAGATACGGGGTCAAGCTCTATAAGCTCTGTGACAGGGCCACAGGCTACACATGGAGCTTTAGGGTTTACGAGGGAAAAGATAGTGAGGTAGAGCCGGAAGGATGCCCAGATTACATGGGGAGCGCTGGCAAGATTGTTTGGGACTTGGTGTCACCCTTATTCGGAAAGGGGTACCATTTGTATGTGGACAATTTTTACAGCAGCGTGCCACTTTTTAGCCACTTATTTGATCAACAGATTGGAGCATGTGGCACCGTGCGACCTAATCGCCGGGGCTTCCCCCAGCGGCTTGTAGATGCCCGTGTTAGGCCGGGGGCGAGAGCCTGCTGCAGATGTAAAAATTTGCTCGCTGTGAAGTGGCGGGACAATAGGAATGTTTTCGTTCTTACCACCCTTCACGCAGACACGACAGTCCAAATTCGTACGGCGACTGGTGTTGTGGAGAAACCCCTCTGTGTCCACGAATATAACCTTAATATGGGAGGGGTGGACCTCAACGACCAGTTGATGGCGCCGTATCATATTGCCCGTAAGACGAGACGCTGGTACAAAAAAGTGTCTCTACATTTATTTCAATTGGCTCTACTGAATGCTCATGTCGTATACAGAGCTTCAGGACGGAATGAATCCTTCCTTCAATTCCAGAGGGATATCATCACAGAACTCCTGTATCCAGGCGGTATTGTACCTCACCATCTCCTACCAAATGCAGTAAGCCGACTGCATGAGAGGCATTTTTCTTATGTCCTCCCGAGTACCCCTACCCAACGAGCCCCCCAAAGAAAATGTCGTGTCTGTACCAAGCGCGGATTTAGGCGTGACACCCGTTATTTTTGTCCCAAATGTCCTGGCAATCCTGGTCTTTGTATTGGTGAATGTTTTGAACGCTTCCACACACACGTTAATTATTAGTGTAGGGTGAAACATTTCACAGGCTAGGCACACTCACACAGGGTCTCCCAAGATGCCATCGCATTTTGAGAGACCCAAACCTGGAACCGAAAAGTTGAAGTTACAGTTCACAGTTACAAAAAAAAGTGTTAAAAAAAAAAAAATAAAAAGTAAAAAATAAAAACACACAAAAAATATAAAATAAAAAAACCAAAAATAGTTGTCGTTTTATTGTTCTCTCCCTCTCTATTCTCTCTCTATTGTTCTGCTCTTTTTTACTGTATTCTATTCTGCAAAGTTTTATTGTTGTTATGTTTTTTCATGCTTGCTTTTCAGGTATGTAATTTATTTTACTGTTTTCAGGTACGCCATTCAGCTGTTGCGCGGACTTATTTATCTTGACAGCAACAGCGTTTGCTCCCACGATATATAAAGCCGCGACTCCAGTGCTGTAGGAGGTGATTTCACCACCACAGTTAAAAAAAAGAGCATATATGCCGAAGCATGCGGGCAGCAGGGGCGGAGGAGCGATTTTGCTCCTAATGCCGCGTACATACGGTTGACATTCCTACGGAGGCTTTCCCGTGGAAAAGTCTGACCATGTGTACACGGCATAGAAAAGTCCGACCGTGTGTACGCGGCATAGAAAAGTCCGACCGTACGCGGCATAACTTTTTTGCGGGAGGATGCCCCCATGCTTTGGCATATATATATATATTTTAGGACAGGTTGCGTTAAAAAATGTTTTATTTTTTACTATGTTTTTTTATAGGTATTTGCTTTGCAGGTATGGTATGATCTTACTGTTATACTGGAATGTTACTTTGTTTTAATGTTAACCATCATTTGCTTAGCAGGTACGCCATTCAGTTGCAGTGCGGATTTATTTAGCGTGACAGCAACAGCGTTTGCTCCCACGATATATAAAGCCGCGACTCCAATGCTGTAGGAGGTGATTTCACCACTACAGTTCAAAAAAGAGCATATATGCCGGAGCATGGGGGCATTAGGGGCGGAGGAGCGATTTTGCTCCTAATGCCGCGTACATACGGTTGACATTCCTACGGAGGCTTTCCTGTGGAAAAGTCTGACCATGTGTACACGGCATAGAAAAGTCCGACCGTGTGTACGCGGCATAGAAAAGTCCGACCGTACGCGGCATAACTTTTTTGCGGGAGGATGCCCCCATGCTTCGGCATATATAAATGGTGCATGTATGCCCATCATTAGAAGTGGGTGGATGAAGGGAGGTATTCTAATGGTGGGCATACCCACCGATCAATCTTTTTTTTGTTCAGCCAACAGACTGCATGAAAAAAAAAAAGATTACAATACATGTCCAACAAGAACCATCAACGTACTGGTATGTTGCAGGACTTTGAATGGTTATACCAGAATGATGCCTGCGGGTTTAGGCATCATCTTGGTATCATTCTTTTCAGCCAGCGGTCGGCTTTCATGTAAAAGCAGTCCTAGCGGCTAATTAGCCTCTAGACTGCTTTTACATTCAGTGGGAGGGAATGTCCCCCCCCCCAGATATAAACGGCGCCATTGAGAATATGGGAAAGCATTTTATCACACCGATCTTGGTGTGGTCAGATGCTTTGAGGGCAGAGGAAAGATCTAGGGTCTAATAGACCCCATTTAAAAAAAAAAAAGAGTACCTGTCACTAACTATTGCTATCATAAGGGATATTTACATTCCCTGAGATAACAATAAAAATGGTAAAAAAATAAATAAATGGAAGGAACAGTTAACAAATAAAATAAAAAAAGCGAAATAAATATATAAAAAATAAAAAAATAAAAAAAAGCATCCCTGTCCCCCCCTGCTCTTGCGCAAAGACGAACGCAAGCGTCGGTCTGGAGTCATATGTAAACAGCAATTGCACCATGCATGTGAGGTATCACCGCGAAGGGCAGATCGAGGGCAGTCATTTTAGCAGTAGACCTACTCTGTAAATCTAATGTGGTAACCTGTAAAGGCTTTTAAAGGCTTTTAAAAATGTATGTAGTTTGTCGCCACTGCGCGTTTGTGCGCAATTTTAAAGTATGTCGTGTTTGGTATCCATGTACTCGGCCTAAGATCATAATTTTTATTTCATCAATAATTTGGGCAATATAGTGTGTTTTAGTGCTTTAAAATAAAAAAAAGTGTATTTTTTCCCCAAAAAATGCGTTTGAAAAAACGCTGCGCAAATACTGTGTGGAAATTTTTTTTGCAACACCTACCATTTTAATCTGTAGGGCCTTTGCTTTAAAAAAATATATAATGTTTGGGGGTTCAACTTTACTTTCTTGCAAAAAAATAATATGTTTTTATGTAAACAAACAGTGTCAGAAAGGGCTTTTTCTTCAAGTGGTTAGAAGAGTGGGTGATGTGTGACATAAGCTTCTAATTGTTGTGCATAAAATGCCAGGACAATTGAAAACCCCCCCAAATGACCCCATTTTGGAAAGTAGACACCCCAAGCTATTTGCTGAGAGGCATCTTAAGTCCATGGAATATTTTAGATTTTGACCCAAGTTGCGGGAAATATAAATATATATATATATATATATTTTTTTTTGCGCAAAGTTGTCACTAAATGATATATTGCTCAAACATGCCATGGGCATATGTGGAATTACACCCCAAAATGCATTCTGCTGCTTCTCCTGAGTACGGGGATACCACATGTGTGAGACTTTTTGGGAGCCTAGCATCGTACGGGACCCCAAAAACCAATCACCGCCTTCAGGCTTTCTAAGGGTGTAAATTTTTGATTTCACTCCTCACTACCTATCACAGTTTCGAAGGCCATAAAATGCCAAAATAGCACAAAAAAAACCCAAATGACCCCATTTTGGAAAGAAGACACCCCAAGGAAACTGCTGAGAGGCATGTTGAGTCCATTGATTTTTTTTTTTTTTGTCCAAAGTGATTGAATAATGAGAAAAAAAAAAAAAAAAAGAAAAATGTGTCACTAAATGATATATTGCTCACACATGCCATGGTTATATGTGGAGTTGCACCCTAAAATACATTCTGCTGCTTCTCCTGAGTACGGGGATACCACATGTTTGGGACTTTTTGGGAGCCTAGCCACGTACGGGACCCCGAAAACCAAGCACCGCCTTCAGCATTTCTAAGGGCGCAAATTTTTGATTTCACTCCTCACTACCTATCACAGTTTCGAAGGCCATAAAATGCCAAAATAGCACAAAAAACCCCCAAATGACCCCATTTTGGAAAGTAGACACCCCAAGCTATTTGCTGAGAGGCATGTTGAGTCCATGGAATATTTAATTTTTTTGCCCCAAGTGATTGAATCATGACCAAAAAAAATTAAAATAAAAAAATGTACAAAACATTGTCACTAAATGATATATTTCTCACACATGCCATGGTTATATGTGGAATTGCACCCCAAAATACATTCTGCTACTTCTCCTGAGTACGGGGATACCACATGTGTGGGACTTTTTGGGAGCCTAGCCGCGTATGAGACCCCGAAAACCAAGCACCGCCTTCAAGATTTCTAAGGACATAAATTTTTGATTTCACTCACACAAATCTTGAAGGCAGTGCTTGGTTTTCGGGGCCCCGTACGCGGCTAGGCTCCCAAAAAGTCCCACACATGTGGTATCCCCGTACTCAGGAGAAGCAGCAGAATGTATTTTGGGGTGCAATTCCACATATAACCGTGGCATGTGTGAGAAATATATCATTTAGTGACAACGTTTTGTATTTTTTTTTTTGGTCATTATTCAGTGACTTGGGGCAAAAAAATTAAATATTCCATGGACTCAACATGCCTCTCAGCAAATAGCTTGGGGTGTCTACTTTCCAAAATGGGGTCATTTGGGGGGGTTTTGTGCTGTTTTGGCATTTTATTGCCTTCGAAACTGTGATAGGTAGTGAGGAGTGAAATCAAAAATTTATGCCCTTAGAAATCCTGAAGGCGGTGATTGGTTTTCGGGGTCCCGTACGCGGCTAGGCTCCCAAAAAGTCCCACACATGTGGTATCCCCGTACTCAGGAGAAGCAGCAGAATGTATTTTGGGGTGCAATTCCACATATAACCGTGGCATGTGTGAGAAATATATCATTTAGTGACAACGTTTTGTATTTTTTTTTTTTTGGTCATTATTCAGTGACTTGGGGCAAAAAAATTAAATATTCCATGGACTCAACATGCCTCTCAGCAAATAGCTTGGGGTGTCTACTTTCCAAAATGGGGTCATTTGGGGGGGTTTTGTGCTGTTTTGGCATTTTATTGCCTTCGAAACTGTGATAGGTAGTGAGGAGTGAAATCAAAAATTTATGCCCTTAGAAATCCTGAAGGCGGTGATTGGTTTTCGGGGTCCCGTACGCGGCTAGGCTCCCAAAAAGTCCCACACATGTGGTATCCCCGTACTCAGGAGAAGCAGCAGAATGTATTTTGGGGTGCAATTCCACATATGCCCATGGCATATGTGAGAAATATATCATTTAGTGACAACGTTTTGTAAAAAATATATATTTTTTTTTTTTGGTCATTATTCAATCACTTGGGGCCATAAAATTAAATATTCCATGGACTCAACATGCCTCTCAGCAAATAGCTTGGGGTGTCTTCTTTCCAAAATGGGGTCATTTGGGGGGGTTGTGTGACATCTTGGCATTTTATGGCCTTCAAAACTGTGATAGGTAGTGATAGGTAGTGAGGAGTGAAATCAAAAATGTATGCCCTTAGAAATCTTGAAGGCGGTGCTTTGTTTTCGGGGCCCCGTATGCGGCTAGGCTCACAAAAAGTCCCACATATGTGGTATCCCCGTACTCGGGAGAAGCAGCAGAATGTATTTTGGGGTGCAATTCCACATATAACTATGGCATGTGTGAGCAATATATCATTTAGTGACAACTTTGTGCAAAAAAAAATCAGTTTGTCATATTCCCGCAACTTGTGTCAAAATATAAAATATTCCATGGACTCGACATGCCTCTCAGCAAATAGCTTAGGGTGTCTACTTTCCAAAATGGGGTCATTTGGTTTTTTTTTTTGCTATTTTGGCATTTTATGGCCTTCGAAACCTTGATAGGTAGTGAGGAGTGAAATCAAAAATTTGTGCCCTTAGAAATGCTGAAGGCGGTGCTTGGGTTTTGGGGCCCCGTATGCGGCTAGGCTCCCAAAAAGTCCCACACATGTGGTATCCCCGTACTCAGGAGAAGCAGCAGAATGTATTTTGGGGTGCAATTCCACATATAACCATGGCATGTGTGAGAAATATATCATTTAGTGACAACTTTTTGTAAACATTTTTTTTTTTTTTTTTTTCGTCATTATTCAATCACTTGGGACAAAAAAATTAAATATTCAATGGACTCAACATGCCTCTCAGCAGTTTCCTTGGGGTGTCTACTTTCCAAAATGGGGTCATTTGGGGGGGTTTTGTACTGCCCTGCCATTTTAGCACCTCAAGAAATGAGATAGGCAGTCATAAAATAAAAGCTGTGTAAATTCCAGAAAATGTACCCTAGTTTGTAGACGCTATAACTTTTGCGAAAACCAATAAATATACGCTTATTGCGATTTTTTTTACTAAAGACATGTGGCTGAATACATTTTGGCCTAAATGTTTGACTAAAATTTAGTTTATTCGATTTTTTTTACTTTTTGTTATAAGAAAAATCATTTTTTTTCAAAATTTACGGTCTTTTTGCGTTTATATCGCAAAAAATAAAAATCGCAGAGGCGATCAAATACCATCAAAATAAAGCTCTATTTGTGGGAAGAAAAGGACGCAAGTTTCGTTTCGGTACAACATTGCATGACCGCGCAATTACCAGTTAAAGCAGCGCATTGCCAAATTGTAAAAACACCTCTGGTCTTTAGACAGCGTATTGGTCCGGGGCTTAAGTGGTTAAGTGGTTAAAGACTGTAATGGGTTTCTAATTGCAATGCATGAAAAAACAAAGCACTGTAGTCAGCCATACAAGGGTTAGTTTATGCCATTGGAAAGGGTTAATATATAAAGTGCTGCGCAAACTGTTGGCTCTATATAAATCCTGAATGATAATAATAATAATAATACTATATTGTTTAAACCCACTCAATCACAACTATTTCCCATTTGTTTAAGGCTTTACAATATCATTTTAATCTCCAGTTTAATCCAGTGTTGAAGCAAGTCATAATAAATAAGTGAAGATCGTTAATCACACATGTAGTGACCTGACAGTAGTCCTCCTTTATATTACAATAGAAAAATCAATATCAGTATGTCTTGCAAACAATGTCCGTCAGCCTAAGAGCCTGGCAATTAATTTCCATTTAAGGTTAAAGTACACAAAAGGAATTTACTACTAAGTATATCATCTTTTGTAAAAATAATTTGGAAATGTTTTACCAATGCACTAGAGATCTGCATTGATTGTTATGTATTAATTAATGACATATTTATTAAAGCAGACCCATTATTAACTTTACTATACAGTTGTGCTGGAATAAATCCTGACATTTTAATAAATACAATTGTATTTTTAACTCTGTTTTTAACTGTGTGGAGCATCTTGGGCAGGGGTCACAAAACTATGGCCCTCCAGTTGTTCAGGAACTACAATTCCCATTATGTCTAGCCATGTCTGGTAATGTCAGAGTTTTACAATGCCTCATGGGACGTGTAGTTCCACAACAGCTCGAGGGCCGTAGTTCAGAGATCCCTGGGAATGAATAATGCTCCATTTAAAGATGCTGCAAAATGTATTGCAATGTACAGAGTGTGAGCAAGCCACACAAGTGGTCGAGTTGAAGAAGAATCTGACATACCTCTGACATACCTCTGACATAAGAGGTAGCTAGAAAGCAACTATACATAAAGTAATCTTTTAGATTTTACAACATGGCATAAATGGATCTCAGTCACTAAGCAAGTTTGCTTTATTTGCCTTAACAGTAATAATTGTGTCAACACTGAAAATTTGTTTTTCATCAGGTGCCAGATTTCCATCAATCAACGCTACATGGGCATTACCTTTGGTGCACTAAGCATTGTCCCTCGAACAATTGAAAATGCAAATAAAAATCACAGTGAAAACAGAAACAGAAAAAATATTGTCTGTACCTTAACCCTATAGACCATCTTAACCCCTATACACCATGCACTATCAATCTTGTACAACCGCCTTACTCTTATATATATCTTTGGAATGGAAGTGCACAAACCTTCCCACTGTTAGTCAGTGGATCTCTGTGGTTAATGAATTTAAACAAATGGAGCACCTTACAGCCTCACTAAATTGTAAGGAAAGGCAATTTTGTAACATCTGATTTTACTGAAATTACTTTTTGTTTTCTTAGGAGCAATGGGCCAGATTCACAAAGCAGATGCGCCGACTTAACTCGAGATGTGCGGCGTAATTGAAAAATGCGCCGTGCGTATCTTTGTGCCGTATCCTCAAAACGAGATACGCCTGAAATCCATTTTTTTCCGTCCTACCTAAAAGAATTACACCGGTGCTTCCTCGCGCGCAAAATACGCTAGACACACCGCTGTTTTGATAGGCAAAGATGCAAATGAGGGAGATAAGGCGATCCACAAAATTAAGTGTGTGCGGCGTAGATTACGCCCTGTGCGCTTCTGCTAGTTTCATGGTGTAAAATACACTTTATAAAAGGTGCCCTAACTTTGCACCAGCCGTGTAAAGGTCAGCTAAAGCAACACCATTAAGGAAGAGCTGAGCACACACACTTGCAGGACAACAATCTGTATGCCAACATGCCAGGGGCATCCATGCTCATAACTATACTAGTGACTTTAGTAACCAAGGGTACCCCCTCTTCTGAGGGAACAGCAGTGGGGAGACGCCTCACAGAATGCATCTTTGCACAGTAAACACACACATTAATCATGTCACAATGAGAATGCATGCATGCACACCCACTGTGGTCCCTAGCACAGACACATCACATGCACATCTAATTGGATTAGATCCAAGTACCCCCAATGGTACTTGGGAGCAGTAACGCCACGCCACGGCTCCAATTATGTCACTGTGCATTCATACACCATTCACATGGACCTGGGATCACTTCTCCCTGGTCCTGGGGATCCCTACTCCACCAAAACCTTATTTAATCAGGAATGCCACCCCCACATTCATACATCATTCACACACATAAAACAAATCATAAGTACGGTATAATAAAAAAATAATAAAAATAAAAAAACAAAAGTACCCCAAAAGTTAACGGCGCAGCGAGAGCTACGCCTGGGCCGCCCACGGGAACGGCCACGGCCAACCAGGGGATGCTCCTGGGGGGGGTGAGCAGGGGAAGGAGGAGACTCATGGGGGGGGTGAGCAGGGGAAGGAGGAGCCTCCCCTGGTGACTGTCCTCCTGCTGGCCTGCCCTCCAAGGCCACTGCAATTCTGTTCAGACTGATTGTGAGGGCAGCCGTATTGGCCTGGACAGCCCGGGTGTTGTCCTGGACAGCCTGGGTCAGGGCACTCACCTCCTGGGCCACGCCTGTTGTGGTGGTCTGCAGGTCACAAAAGCATGTGATGACCGCCAAGGAGTTTGTGGCCACATCAGTGAGTGACTCCTTAATTAAGCCCAGGCTGTCCTCCATCTGGGTCAGAGTCTGGTTGATCTGACCCAGATGGCGGGTCTGCCGGGCATTGTCCCTCTGCAGACTGGCCGGCAGACACTCGGCCCCCCCCTGGTCCTCTGGGTTGCCATCCTGCCTGCAGCTGAGTCTTGTGGCCTGGGAGGAGGGGAGAGAGAGACCCTTGTGGGGGAGGCCTGTTGGGGGAGGAGTGGGAGGGGCTACCCCTGATGGAGGCCTGACTGCTGCCAGCCTCAGGGGGAACCACATCCGAAGCCAAAAGGATTTCCCTGGCAATCTCCATATCTTCATCCTCAGCCTCCCCCCTCATCCTCCCCCCTCAACCTCCTCATGAGGGGAGGTGTGGCCACTCCCCTCCCCTGGGGACTCCTGCCATTCTTGGGGCTCCTCAGCAGCCTGTTGTCCTGGGGATGGTGCAGCCTGGCCTGATGGCCCAGCAACCTGCTGGCCTGATGGCCCAGCAATCTCCTGGCCATCTGTGGAGGACACAAAACATTCACAGGTTGGAGGATCCACACACTTGGCACATCTTCCCTTCCCCCACCCACACATGCTAATCACCAGATAGAAAAACCCAAAAATGACCTGGCCTCACAGGAGAATCAGATTGAAAGCCAGGCAGGCCCACCACCTGCTGGCTATGGAAACACTGGGCCACTGCCCATTCCTCCTCAGTCAGCCTGACGGAGCAGGGTGGGCCTCCTCCAGTGCCCGTGGCATGGGCATGTATTTTGGCCATCTTGTCCCGGACCAGGCTCTTAAGATCGTTGACCTTCTTTTGAATCCCACTGGGGGTCCTCGTCTCCCCCCCCCGCCGCATTGATCTGATCAGTAATTTTTTGAATGATCTCCTTCTTCCTGGCCGGGGGGGTGTTCTGGCTCTCAGGGCCATGCAAATAACGCCCATATCAGGTGATGGCCCGAGCAAGTATCTGCTTCTCTGTGCTAGAAAAATTTAACTTCCTGCGCTTCGGGGCCATAACACCCAACACTCAGCACCAACAAAAAACAAACACAACAAACAAACACAAATACTCACACAACAAACAAACACAAATACTCACAGAAGAAACACACACAAAAATCAAACCACACAAGCAGACAGCTAATACAAATTCAAAAACAAACACGGAAAAAACAAACAGAAAATACACTCATAAAAAAACAATCAGAAAAAACAAACAGAAAATACACTTAGAAAAAAAACACAGCTACTACACTCTACTACTCCTCCAAATCTTTTATCTAACACTAAACTCACCAACACACACCAACAGACGACAGAGCAGAAGCAACTTGCTCTAGGAAAGGGGAACACAGGGATGTACTTTTGCAAGGGAAGTGTGTTTGTCTGGGGCTATTTATACACAGGGCGATTCTCAAACTAAGTACGCTTGGCCTTTTACCTATCTCACTGATTGCGCCGAGCCGAGTTCTGCACATGCCCAGTGAGGTGCAGATTTGTGCGCGCATGCGCAGTACGGCCGGCCCTTCATTTGCATGGGGTCACGGCTCATTACAATGGAGCACGCCCACTTCCTTCCCACTTGCAATAACCACGCCTTACGCCTCGGGATTTAAGTTACGCTTGCGCAATTTTGGGCGCAAATGCGCTGTGGATACGGCACTTATGACACAAAATTAAGGCGCCGTAACTTAAATTACATACGTTTTGAGTAACTTAATTTGCGCCGCTGTTTGTGAATCTGGCCCATAGTTCTTTCATCTTCTCAATAAGCTCAGACTTATTTATTCCTTCAGACCATTCTTGAGTTTGTACTTTTTCAGTACTTTCTGGGCTCCTTTGTCTCTCCTTCTGGCCCAGGACCCACATGTGTTGCTGGGTGGAGGGGAGGGAGACCAGCAAACATTGATTCAATGATCTCACCCAGATAACATGAACCCAGAAGCAATGTGTAAAATGTCACTTTCCATGGCCCTTGTGGCTATTTAAAGCTGATTAAAGCGTGCCAGCCTTGCAATGTGGGTCATCGTGGCCTGGGTTTATTCAGACTGTCAGCACCATTCCATTTCTCTGGATGCCGGCTTTTACACAGGAAGTTAAACAAAGCTGCATACACTGATCCATGCTGTAAATTTAGCTCAGTGGTGACAACTTTCAGCTTTTGTAAGTGTAATACCCTATTTTTAATTATTGTTATTACATTGCTTTACCTGCACTGTCCAGTGTGCTTTGCTTGTTCTTTTGTTATGTATTTTGGCTTGTATTTCTTTTATGTCGCAAAGCAGAGCTGCTGCAAATCACTTTTTACCCGGAGCATTAGTTTGTGGAGTAGATCTGGAGCTGAAGCTGGGGGTCTTGAAGGTGCTCTGGAGCTGGGGTTTCTGGAAATGTCTGGAGCTGGATCTGAGCAAGCCTGAAGCTGGAGCTCCACTGCTAGATCCACTCCGAAACAGAAGCTAGTAAACATGAAGTCCTGCCAACAATACTTATAATACAGATTTCAGTGATAAATACTTGTACATATGCATGCATGCAGGCAATCCAATAGAACACTTACAATTTATGCCTTGTTTTCTTTTACAGATTATACTCACTTTGTAAACACTGTGGCCTGTGAGGCATTATTTGAGTTATGTTTTCTTACAAGACATGCACCATTTGCCATCCACAAGGTGAGATGTGAATCTTTAACTATTGAACGTTTCTTATAAATCCTATTTTATCTTATGATACCTTCATAAATAACTGCCATATTTTCTTTTTTAAAGAAATAAATATTTTTTGAATACATAAAATACTGTAACTAGTGCAATGTTCAGACAGATTTGAAGCAATTTTCTTGCAACCCATATGAAATAGTAAACAGTCATCATCAGAGCCGGTTCACACAGGGGCGACCTGTCAGGCGACTCAGCCGCCTGACAAGTCGCGGTCTGCTCTATTCAATGGAACCGTTCTAATAGGAGCAACGCAAGTCGCTCCGACTTAGAAAAAGGTTCTTGTACAACTTTGGGGGCGATTCGGGGCGACTTGCATTGACTTCAATACAGAAGTCATTTTGCAAGTTGCCTCTCAAGTCGTCTTAAGATCGCCTTGCCGAGTCGCCCACAAAGTCGTGTCCCCTGTGTGTGAACCGGGTCTTAGTATTTAAATATAATTTAAGATAACCTACTTAATAAGTACATGTTTTAATGTAAAATAATACTTTCACTCAAGCTGATAACTATTTTATTGAAATTTTCAATTAATAGGCTAAAATTTAAATTATTATTGTCACCTAGACATAGCACAAAATAAGGATTTTAAATTTGTTCTAACATTTAAACGAGACCTTTAAAATGCAGTAGTAGAAGTAGAAGCACGGAAAAACCCAATATTTCAAATTCTTTTTTTAATTGACAATGCAATGTACCTCTGAACTAGTTAAGGAATTGACAGATTGACACTCCAGAAAGTTTTGATTTCCTGGCACAGATTCCTCCATCCCTACAAGTCATAACCCTCCCCTGATTTGGTAGTGTGTAATTATTCCTCTAATCTTCCTACATAAACTTTTATATATCTGCTGTTGGAGGAGCAAAGAGGAATACTACAGAGTATCACTTGGTGGCAGCAGGCAGCAGCCTCAGAGTTTTTGGATGTCTACACAAGGGAGGCATCACCCAGAAAAACGTCCAATTGTTTGATAATGTGTCATATTTTAAACACGTAAATATCTGAAGATTGAAATCAAGTATACTTTTTTTGTAGAGAATACGTGCCTGTTTTATACTCTCTATTTGAAACCACAGTCATAGTCGGTTAGGGGATGAGCTTCAGGTTCACTGCTACCATGGATTTGAAGCTCAAGGTTTGTGATCCTTCTAAATTTGTTGTGAATTTTGAATAAATAGTTTGTAACATTATTGCACTGCCTGTACTTTGAACTTAGGTCAGCTGGCTTAGGAGGGCCAATAATGAGACTTTGTTATGTTCCAGCCCCCTTACTATAAAAGGTTGGGTTCCCAGAAGCCATTTGTCAGTGTGTGTTGGAGGAGTTTAGAACAAACTGACAGTCTTTGTAGGGAAAGTTTTTTTGCTATACTGTGCTATATTGCACTAAATTACCATGGATTGCAATGTGGTTACATATTATTATGTACCCCTCTGTGTCACATTTCAGAGAGCCAACAGTCCAATATAGAAATACCATTTTGTTTGTGTCAGAAAAATATGTAGTTGCTGTGCTGTTTAGCTGTAATCCCAGCACAGAACAGGTTCTACAGAGTACTTGCAACCTATGACAAAAGCCAGCAGAGTATTTGTAAATATTACAATGACCAGAGGCCCTCAGAGTCCCTTTCTATCATGGCAAGCATCGGGGTTGCCAACCGTCTGTAAATTTACAGCCAGTTTGTAAAAATCATTGCTTTTTACAACTGTCTGTAAATTTCAGGGGTTGCTACAGTGATACTTTGGTTCACGAACGCTTCTGTTCACAAACAACTCGGTTACCGAACAGAAGAGTTAAAAAAAAATTTGCTTAGATTCACGAACTCCGCTTCGGTTCATGAACACAAGCCGCGACCATATTGCCTGCTCTGACACCTTTATATTGAGAAGAGCAGTGCAAGATTAGTCTTATGCCCCTTCACACGATCGGAATTTCCGATGGCCTAAAATCCAATGGAATTTTTCGTCGGAATTCCGATCAAGCTTTCTTGCATACACACTGTCAGACCAAATTCTGACCATCCAAAACGCGATGACGTAAAACACTACGACGAGCCGAGAAAAATAAAGTTCAATGCGTCGACTTGATTCTGAGCATGCGTGGGTTTTTCCTCCGTCGGAGTTGCACACAGACGATAGGAATTTCCTATTGTTTTTTTTTTCCATCGAAAAAAAAATAAAACATATTCTATTTCTGAACACCGACGGAAAAAAAACATGTTCTATTTCTAAACACCATCTGACTTTTTTCATCGGAAATTCCGATCGTGTGTACGCGGCATTAGAAGAACCTGTCCACTCAGAAAGGGGTTTCTGCCCCCCTGACTACCATGGGGGGGCTCACTTGATTGGGAATCATGGAAAAACTGTTCATATGAATTCTACAACTTTATCGTGCCCTTTTCCTGGGTGCACAGTGCTGTTTTCTGGCCCCTAGATAAGTCATTTAAATTGGGGTTTGGGATTGTTTCAAACAAGTATATAAGATGAGCTATAGTTTTTTAGATGTACACATGAATGAGGTCAGCTAAATGTAAAAGACCGTATGTAATATATTTTTTATACATACATTTCATAATTTTACTTTATGTATATATATATATATATATATATATATATATATATATATATATATATATAAACAAAAAAAAAGTTGAGAACAGATTAACCTGATTTACATTGAACCCTATTGGAAAATTTGCCTTCGTTCACAACCAATTAAGTTTGTGAACCGAGGTACCATTGTACGTTTTTCATGCTGTGTTGACTCCTTAAATGGGTTGTAAAGGTTTGTCTTTTATTTTCTAAATTGGTTCCTTTAAGCTAATGCATTGTTGGTTCACTTACCCTTTCCTTCGATTTCCCTTCTAAATGTTTTTTTGTCTTTGTTTGAATTTCTCACTTCCTGTTTCTCCTCAGTAAGCTTTCCACCATCATCCGAGCGGTGGAAAGTCATTTAGAACAGCTTACTGAACACCTTACTGAGAAGGAACAGGAAGTGAGAAACTCAGACAAAGAAAACAAAGAAAAAAAACATTTAGAAGGGAAATAGAAGAAAAAGGTAAGTGAACCAACAATGCACTAGCTTAAAGGACCCCATTTAGAAAATAAAAAATGAACCTTTACAACCCCTTTAAGTGTAAACCAGGCAAAATTACTTGTTGTGGGTATGGTCAGTCAGTGTTTCCATTAGGGTTGTCCCGATACCACTTTTTTAGGACCGAGTACAAGTACCGATACTTTTTTTCATGTAGTCGCCGATACCGAATACCGATACTTTTTTTAAATGTCATGTGACAGTTTTCAAACCACAATACAGACTAAGGATATTTTCTTTAGAATTATGAAGAACTCTAACTCAAGACATTATAAAAGAATAAAAATTAGTAAAAATGAATAAAAATGTTTTATTTGCTTGTCACGCAGTAGTAAAAAACTCAAAGAATTTTCATAGAACATGTTGATAAATACAAAAAAAGTATTCTATTTAGGTATCGGGAGCATTTGCGCGAGTACGAGTACTCCCGCAAATACTCGGTATCGGTCCCGATACCGATACTAGTATCGGTATCTGGACAACCCTAGTTTCCATATTGTGTTTATATTGTTTAAATACTGATTGTCTTGCCATGTTTTGTCAGTAAAAAATGCTGCAGAAGGTTGACAACACTGGCAAGCATATAGGCATTTCACCTATCCAGCATATACCGCGCACTTTTTTCCCCTTAAAATAAGGGGAATATGGTGGGTGCGCGATATACGCCGATACCCGCTTCCCGCGCTGTGTTTGAATGCCTGAGCCGACGTATACCGAGTGCAGTACACCCGGCTACATTTGGCCAGGCTTGGCTTCGCTCGTGCTCACGCATAAACGTCACAGAGCGTGAGCACGAGTGAAGCCGAGCCTGGCCGAATGTAGACGAGTGTACTGCACTCGGTATACGTCGGCGGAGGCGTTCAAACTGAGTGCGGGAAGCGGCGATTCGACAGGGAGACAGAGCGGGAAAAGCAGGAAGAACACCACCGAAGTCGCAGATGGACGCCGGACCCGACGAGGCCGCCGCGCAAAACACCAAAACTGTAAGTACTAAAATGTTTTTTTTACAGGAATTGCGGGCCCACATTAGGGGTGCACGCTATATGCCGAAGCGCGCAATACTCCGATAAATACGGTACATAAAATCTATATTATGCAATAGGTGGCTTCCATGTATGCAATAATGTATATGATCTTCTAGACCTGTACTTCCATAATAATGATCATCTCTAGATCATGACGCTTCTAAAACTTCTCCTTTAAAAAAACAGTTATTAATCTTGGAGCAGTTTCTGAATTAACTGATCAAACACTTTTGATCTTATTGGTAATCAAGGTGAAAAGACCAGTTAAGGCCAGCTATAGTTTTTATAACCCTCATTAATCAGGACCGTAAACGATTGCTCATTTGCTCAATTAATTTTTTTTTATAATTCACATAGGAATTACCTGCCATTTATGTCAATCTTGATGACATCCCTTTTAACGTGCAGATGGAAAAATGGGCCTTGTTTATGTATGCCATGCATCTCATCTTTCTTTCTTACATAGTGGTCGATTAAAGTGCTTGTGTACTGTCCTGATGCTAGCCAATTTTTACAAAGCACATACCTAAATTCATAAGGTTTAAATATTGGTGATACAGAGCTTAAAAGCGGGTTGGGGAATGTGGAGTTGTGGTTTTAAAACTTTTTTGGGCATTCTGTTTTAATGTCTTATTAAACGATTAGGATGATGCAGTGTGGTGCTATGAAAAAGCTCACAAACTATGTATTTTGCCAATTTGTGCAAATGGCTTTTGCTTTTTTTTTTTAAGAATAAACTTTCCTGGAAAGTGGCTATTACTTCCACTGGTCAATTCAGGCCTATTAGTGCTTAAAGTGATACTAAAGTTAAAAAATAACAAACATGTTATACTTACCTGCTCTGTGCAGTGGATTTGCACAGAGCAGCCCGGTATCTCCTCTTCTCAGGTCCCTCTTTGGCTCTCCCGGCCCCTCCCTCATGTTGAGTGCCTCCACAGCAGCATGCTATAGGGGCACCCGAGCCAAGCCACAGCTCCTGTGTCCATTCAGACATGAAGCCATGGCCCGCACCTTTGTCTTCTCATTGGTTGCCGTGCTGCTGTCTCAGCCAAATAGGAGGGGGGTCCCGGGCAGTTAAAACACTCCTACATCATAGCTGGATAGGGATGGGCTCATGTAAGTATTAGGGGTGTTGAGGGGGGTTGTTGTACACAGAAGGCATAGGCATAGGCATAAGGCATGGGCATAGGCATAAGGCATAGATCGTATTAAGACAAAAAAATCTTCTTCAATCACTTTGATAAAATATCTGGTGTTTCAGCTAAAATTATATAAAAAATCTATTTTTTTCAAGTTGAAACAAACGTGATTGAGATGCTGCTACCACATTTAAGCCAAGCTTAATTAAGTAAAATGTAAAAAATCAAATACACATGCAACATTTTTATGTCAGAATACCATGTTGCTGTAATTTATACTGTTCTGTAACACTATACATCCTCAAAGCATCCCCCAAGCATGTTATTTAAAATAAAAGTGTTTTTACCATACAGGATTGAAAGTAAACTCTTGTAACTGTATGGTATTAAAAAAAAAATGTTTTTGCTTAGGTAAATACCTCCCATGGCACCCAGAACCCAGTTGCAATAGTTGACTTGACAAAAGTTTGCCTTTTAGTACAAAAAATCAGGATACAGTGATTGCAAGGACAAACAATGGGAGGACTCACTTGCAAATCATTTAAGTCTTGATCAGCACAATGGCTACTGCAGATATCCACAATAGGAAAGAGATTAGCTAGTGCAGAGAGAGCGCAATGCTGGTAAAGCGGCAGGGGAACCGGTGGTTCCTGAATAGAAAGTGCAAAAGTCTTCCAACTTCATACAGGGGAAAGTAGATACGAAAAAACCCCATAAGAGCAACAATGAGCCCTTACAAAAGGAGTTAGGAAAATACCAAGAGGTACTTCAGAGTAGTCACTGAGTCAGTCAACTATGTTCCATGAACCAACAGGAATATGCTGTATATATAGCCGTATTAATAGTTAATAGTAGGTTCATGGGCAAAACGTATCAAAATAATCCCCTGGGAGACAGCGACAAAGCTCTGCATGTTTACTGTGCCGCTTAAAGTCCGAACAGGGTTCACTTTTGGGTTCCCTTTTTTCCCCCTATTTTTTCTAACATATTATTTACAGATGTTGGCAATGTGAATGCTGTTCTTCTATTTCGATGGGGAAATAATAAAATGGTTATTTGCAGCTTTGAGGAGGAGGAGAAATAGGAAAAGGGCACATTATCAGTACTCTAAAAGAAAGTGGCTGCAATGCCCCCTTATGGTGTGTTCCCTTTGAGGCCCACTTGACTCATTGGGGGCTGCTCTAACTCAGCTATGTGGTGCAGAGTCACATGTTTTCTCATGCATATGATACCCACAGCTGAAGGCAGAGGATGCTGATCACAAAGGTGTTGAAACTCAATATTTTTTTTTTTTTAATAATCAGGGTTTCATGAATAGAACGGAGATCGGGAATCAGGGTTTTTCCACTAACCAATCTGTATGAAGCTGAGGGATTTAACTTTATTTTCTTAAGAGCAAAGCTTTTAGGTCTGCCGTGGCTCCTGCTTTCACCATTCAATTCTGGCCTATTACCACTTGATAAAAAAACAGGTGTCACAGTCAGTACTGTCTAAATGAAACCCTTTTTTCAAGTTTTAATGCATCAGGTTGGGGTGCTGCCGCTATATTTAAACCACACACTAATGTAACAGTAAAAACATAGTTTATGCATGCAAAATATGTGATGCTAGTATATGGTGTTGCTGACGCTGCCTCGTAAGGATTGTACTGTTCTGTAATACCTTATACAACTTAAAGGCACCTCCCAAACATAAAAAGGTATGTGTTTTTGCCCTCAAAGTTGTGGATTGCTGCTGTATATTTTTTGCATTGTTACGTGTCCCGTCCCCCAATGCATTGCCCAGCTCCCCCTGTCCCTATAAGCTTTGAAAATGGTAGAAATTGATTGTCAAGATTCGCCCCTATAGACATCAATGAGATTAAGTTTTAGGTTTTCAGTTTTTGGACTTCAGAATGGGTTCAACAAATGCCCCACAAACCAAGAAGAGAGTAAAATTTTACACTTTTGCACCATAGATCGCAAATTCTTAGGGATTGAATAGACATTGTGAAAAAACAGAATTGGACCAAATGTGACAGATCTATTAGGACGCCTGTCTGTATGTTGCAAAAGCAGTGTAAAATTGGAGGTAGCAAAAGAAGGTAAGAGTAGAGTTTTGTGAGAATTTTTTATTTCATAAAGCTGTTCACTTATACAGCAAGCTTAGGCCCTGAATGTTTAGGGAGTAGGGTTGAGCGAACCCGAACTGGGGAAGCCCATGAAGAGGGAAGACTATGGGCTTCCCAGTGACGTAGCAGAGGGTACGTCAGAGGGTGCGGGGTCACGTGACGGGTGGCCCTGCCTCCTCTGTATAAGTAATGTCACAGCTTCAGCCGCTCATTCGCTGGGCTGTGTCCAGCGGTGGGAGGAGGTCGGCGATGCTGCGCTCCGGATGGATCTTCTCATCGCTGGAGCGGAGATCACCTGGCCGTCGCAGGATCGTCTCATCGCTGGAGATCACCCGCAGCCGTCGCAGGATCAGGACAACGTTGGAGCAGGAAGCCGGGAACGAGTGGATTATCACCGCTGGAGTTTTTTTTTTTTTATTTTTATTAATAAAGGACTTTATTCTACGGTGTGTGTGTGTGTGTGTTTTTTTTTACAAGACTTTACACTTCCTTCGTGAAATGGTAGGGGTACAGTGTACCCCATTACCATTTCACACAGGGTGTCAGGATCTGGGGGTCCCCTTTGTTAAAGGGGTCTTCCAGATTCTGATAAGCCTCCCGCCCGCATACCTCCACAACCACCGGGCAAGGGTTGTGGGGATGAGACCCTTGTCCCCATCAACATGGGGACATCCTCCCCATGTTGAGGGCATGTGGCCTGGTGCGGTTCAGGAGAGGGGGGGGCCGCACTCTGTCCCCCCCTCTTTTCTGCGGCCAGCCAGGTCAACGTGCTCGGATAACGGGTCTGGTTATGGATATTTAGGGGGAACCGCACGTCATTTTTGTTTTAAATTGACGGCGGGGTTCCCCTTAATATCCATACCAGACCTAAAGGGTCTGGTTATTGAATTTGCGGGGACCTCCGCGCATTTTTTTTTCTAAAAGTCCGTGTCCCATTGACTACAATGGGGTTTGGAGTTCGGGTTCGGGTTCCCGAACCCGAACTTTTTTTTTTAAGTTCGGGTTTGGACCCGAACCCGAACATCCAGGTGTCCGCTCAACTCTATTAGGGAGATAACTTTTTGAGACATCAGAAAGAGTCTCAAATTGGATTTCCAGGCTACAAAACTGTCATCTATTATGGGACCTGCAAGGGAGGGGTAGGTTGGCAGGGAAGGTAAGGGAATTTAGGGTTAGGGAAAGAAGATGGGTAGGAGTGGATCTGTATATTTTCAAGTTCATCACCTGTATGCACCATGGACAGTGCATTCCTAAATGTGAGTGGAATAGTTGCTTGTGATTTAAATAAATGTTGTTTTACAGTATTACAGTATGCTAGTTCCCCTTTTACCCTTATGTTGTCATCCTATATGAGAGATCACGCTTGCAGGAGTTCCCTATTGGAAGCTTAAAAATCCTGGATTGAGACACCAAAGCGGAAGGTGCTACTTGGTCCGATTGGGTGCCGCTCTGGGAGGTGAGCACATAGTGTGACTGGTGGAGGGACCACGTGGTGTTAAGTCACTCATTTGTTATCATTCACCGTTGGATTGTGTGTGGACAGCATTGGTTCACAGAAGATATTACTGTATTAATGGGCTTTGCCTGACATATATATGTGTTATACGTTTTGTACTCACTAGAGGTCACTGGTTGTACATATTAATGTTATTGTGATATATGTGTTATCATTTTTGTACCCCTGGTTGCACATACCACTTTCAGTGTGAAATACAGTATAATATATTTTTGGAGTCATATGCAATACTCCCACTAGGGGTCACTACTTTATTTTATTTATTTTGTATTTACATCACATTGTATTCTTTTGAAAAAGAGGTAGTGCTTCATATATTTGTATTTTTACTGCTTATTTATTTATATATATATATAGGATTGGCCAGCATAGCAAGCTACTCCAAAGTCTATTGACACGCAGAGGACGACTTGGCCATGCCTCTGCTCCCTCCTCACTGGCTGTGGTTGACAGCAGAATGAGCCATGAGGAGGGAGTGAGCAAAGAGACCCTCGATCCAGTGTAAATTACTGGATCGAGGTTGGGCTCAGGTAAGTATAAATCTTTACATTTGTATTTAGGTTTAGGAAATAGTGTGACGTACATGTTATATTTCCTCCAAGCAGATTGCTTTAATTTCTATTATTAAAAAAAAAAAACACACTCCTTATTTTGCCTTACTAAATAAGCCAGAAAGTGTTGCTTTTTGCACATATTTCAATAGCCACTGAGAGTGAGATCCAGTGGCGGAACTACCAGGGTTCGAGAAGTTGTACTTGCACAAGGCCTTATGCCTCGTACACACGGTCGCTTTATGTGATGTAAAAAACAACGTTTTTAAAAACGTGGGGAAAACGTCGTTTAATGTCTTCTGAAAAACTACAAAAAAAAATTGAAGCATGCTTCAATTTTTTGTGTCGTTTTTTCCCAAAGGTCGTTTTTTGTGTCATAGAAAAATGACCGTGTGTAGGCTAAAACTACGTTTAAAACAACGTTTTTAAACCCACACATGCTCAGAAGCAAGTTAGGTTGCGAGTTTGAATGGAACAGAGTGCCGTCGTACGTGCTGAACGTAACCGCGCTTTGCTAGAGCTTTTAAAAAAAAAATGATGGTGTGTATGCTACATCGTTTTTGAAAATGAAATTTGAAAAGTTTTTTTTTCATCACATAAAACGTCGTTTTTTTCTATCACAAAAAACGACCGTCTGTACGCGGCATTAGAGTTCCGCCACTATTGGGGGCCCCAAGCAGTGTCACCAGCCTCCCTCTTCATGACAGTTTGAAGAAACATAGACAAATTTCTCCTGTCCTAGGGACAGGAGAATCGGCCTGTAAATTTGGAGACCGGTGGCTACAGCTGAGCGGACAATTCTCTCACACAGTCCAGCGAGTACACTCCCCCTCCCTGCATGGATGGGAGAGGAGAGGAGAAAGGAATATAGCTGTTCCTCCTGCCCCATGTCTGCCCAGCCTGCCCACTCTCTTATCCCCAGCGTGCAGCTGTGCCTGATAGAGAGGACATGTGGGCGGGAAATATGAAAAACAGCTACAGATTCCTATGCTATGCAGAGTGGACACAGACACACTCCACCTGTCCTCTATGGGCGGTCAGATGGAAATGGACTGCATGTCAGACAGATGGCGAATGTATCCCCAATTGTCTATTTTTAGAGACCCGGGTCGGATCGGATGCTGGTGGGAGTCAGTGGAAATATGTCCGCTGACATCCACCGCCCCATAGAGATCAATGGATGCACCCATACATTGAGAACTTTTTTCTTCCTTCAACCATTAGGTTGAAGGAAAAAATATATATGATCCAATTCCCCCACCTACACATTCCAGGTGGATTGGGAGATCCTCCCACTGTGGAACAATGGTGGAACTATCAGGGTCACCAGTGGCCAAACAACTAGGGTTGCTGTCCTGCCCCTGCTATTGACAGTGCTACCCTCTCTCTCCATAGCAGTGCATTAGAACCCAGTGCTGGTTACTTTATGGGGCTGATGGGCACATGCGCAGGAGGGCCAGCACAATTAGTTATAGACAGCTGGGGTCCCTGCAGGTTGCTTAGTAGTGGTGGCACTGCATAGCCTTCTCTGACATGCTGATGGGGATGGGATCCAGGTGATGCGATCCAGGTGATGCGACCCAGGTGATGCTCTCAGTCAGATCTAATATAAAATATGTAAAAAAAATTGATCAGAGCCCACACCTTACGGGCATGGAGCCCACATGGCTGCTGAACATATGGTTGATATATATAATTGACTGCACTCTTGATGCTAATAAATACTGTGTTTATTATATCTGACTGGGAGCATCACCCAGATCACATTGGTATGTTAACATAAAAGGCTATGCAGCGTTACCGCTGCTAGGTGACGGCCGGGGGGCTCCGCTATCTACAACCATTAATGCTAGCCCTCCCCTGCATGCACCCATCAGCCCAATAATGTAACTGACACTGGGTCAGACACACCAGACCAGCACTGTCAATAGCAGGGGCAGGACATCAAGAGGAGGCTGGGGACACCCATGATGGCAGAACACCAGGGCCCATTTGCAAGTGTGACCTCTGCAACCATGGCAGTTCTGCCACTGCAATGGATCCTTATATGGAGTTCCCTTGTGTGCTGGTAATGTATCTCTTGCTTTCTGCCACCGTGAGGGGGGTTCAAGGTGGTAGGAAGAGGGCCCACTGCAGAACATGTGAAAGGGTCCTGTGCATTACTATAATGAAGGGCCCCCACAACAGAAGTAAAAAGCCCCGGGATTAGTAGGAAGGGCCACTAGACCAGAAAAAAATTTCCCAGGACCTGTGAAGGGGGGGGGGGGGGGGTGTCAGGGTTTCTTGCACCAGGGCCCTGAAGGTTCTAGTTACGCCTCTTTTGAGATCTGTTTAAAATATCCATGTATTATACTCTGAATCTGGAGTGACAACACAATATCATAATGTCACTATATTAAATGGTACTGGAAGAAAAAAATATTTATATTTAGTTGGCACAAGAAACAAGCTTTATTATTCACATGATTTGTCACAAGAGGCAAAGAAGTATTTTATGCTCTCATTTAAAGATTAAAAACGGAATGTGTGAGATTCGTAAATTATCATTCTGTTGATAAGAAGACATTTATTCTAAATTATAGTTACTAGGATTTCTTTGCAGTTTGTTATTTAATGAAAAATCAAAGGAAATAATATTTTTGACATCATGGGACAGTGGAGCAGAAGGGAAAAACATTTTGGAACTTACCGTACTATAGAAGGCTTGTTCTGATATATGGACACTGGGGATGAGCTGTAGGATAATATTGAGCATGAGTTTAATCTGAACCCTAGCTGTTCTCAGTTTAGAAAAATGGTGAACTAATGTGATTGTTCACCACAATATCAGCCATTACCAGTCATGTCTTTTCCGGGCCAAGGAGCTATGGTCAAGTGGCTTGGAAGCGCCAACCCTGGGGGTTTTCTACTGGGCTAGCCCTCTCCCAATAAATTATAGAATAGTTCAATCCTCCAGCGGCGATATGTCAAATGCAGTGTTCTCCCAAGTGCTGTTTTCACCTTCTCGTGCCACCTCTATGCTCCCAGAACTCTCACCTTAAAAAGGCAATAATCACGCCTTATGCATGTAGTATCCAAGATGATGTTACATCTGACTTGGGTCTATTTTAGGTATTCCAGGAATCTCCAGGTAATCCTAGGTGGTGGTCCCTTTATATGTTTAGGGTAAAAGAAAGTATTCCTCCATTAGTAGATAAAAGTAGAAATTAGTTATTAAAAAAGCAACTCTTATGTCTCGCACACATGATCGGACATTCTGACAACAAAACCGTGGATTTTTTTCCAATGGAATATCAGCTCAAACTTGTCACACAAATGTTGTCGGAAATTCCGACCGGCAAGACTGTGGTCACGTACTGTTGTACGTGACCACAGTCTTGCCGATCGGAATTTCCGTGCGGAGAAAAATTAAGTTCAATGACTCAGAGCATGCGTCAAATTGGTTCCGAGCATGCGTAGAATTTTTGTGCGGCAGACGATCGGAATTTCTGATAGGAACTTTAGCCGCCTGAAAAATAGAGAACCAGCTTTCAAACATTTGCTGTCGGAAGTTCCGACAGCAAATGTCCGAAGGAGCATACACACGGTCGGAGTATCCGACCAAAAGCTCACATCGAACATTTGTTGTTGGAAATTCCGATCATGTGTACGCGGCATATTTCAGTTGAAAATGCTCTGTTAGGTATAGATACAGTGTCTTGCCACTCTCTTGCATCACTTCCTGTCCAGAATGTTGATTTATAGATTTTGCAATGTCTGTTCAGGGTTCTGTTCAAATAGTCTAGATTTTTCATTTTTTATTTTTTTGGTAAAGCAGTGTGCAAATGTTCGATGTTATAGAATAAAATATAACAAAAATAGATGTTGGGATCCCTGCTCAAAATAGGACCTAGAGCAAATGATGAAATACTAGGTACATGAGCATAAAAATATTTCAGGTATTTTTTGTGTAAATATAATGTTGATTTCTAGATTTTACCATGGAGGGTGGGGGTCCTGCTCAAAAAAGGGCATAGTACCGTATTTTCCAGCGTATAAGACGACTTTCTAACCCCTTAAAATCTTCTTAAAAGTCGGGGGTCGTCTTATACGCCGCTAACCTAACATCTTACCTTACCAGAATCGCGGCCGTACGATTTTTCAAAAGCCGCGCCTCCGACGTCTTCTGTTCCGTGATAGGCGGAAACAATCAGCTTCCCAGGAGGCACTTTGTTCAGTGTCCGCCTATCACGGAGGGCCTCTCGTCCTGTGTTTAGTGTCCGCCTATCACGGAGGCCCTCTCGTCCTCGGACGAGAGGGCCTCCGTGATAGGCGAACACTGAACACAGTGCCTCCTGGGAAGCTGAATGTTCCGCCTATCACGGAACAGAAGACGTCGGAGGCGCGGCTTTTGAAAAATCGTATGGCCGCGATTCTGGTAAGGTAAGATGTTAGGTTACACGGCCGCGATTCGCATGGGATAAGGTAAGGGCACGGTCTGGTCATGTAATGGGGCAGGTCTGGTCATGTAATGGGGCACGGTCTGGTCATGTAATGGGGCAGGTCTGGTCATGTAATGGGGCAGGTCTGGTCATGTAATGGGGCAGGTTTGGTCATGTAATGGGGCACGGTCTGGTCATGTAATGGGGCACAGTCTGGTCATGTAATGGGGCAGGTCTGGTCATGTAATGGGGCAGGTCTGGCATGTAATGGGGCACAGTCTGGTCATGTAATGGGGCAGGTCTGTTCATGTAATGGGGCAGGTCTGGCATGTAATGGGGCACAGTCTGGTCATGTAATGAGGCAGGTCTGGTCATGTAATGGGGCACAGTCTGGTCATGTAATGGGGCACAGTCTGGCATTTAATGGGGCACAGTCTGGCATTTAATGGGGCACAGTCTGGCATGTAATGGGGCACAGTCTGGCATGTAATGGGGCACAGTCTGGCATGTAGTGGTGGCACCGTGAGGCGAGGCATAACTAGTAGGAAAGGGGGTAGTCTTATACGGTGAGTATATCCCAAAACCAACATTTTGGCTGGAAAATTAGGGGGTCGTCTTATACGCCGAGTCGTCTTATACGCCGGAAAATACGGTAGTAACAATGAAATACTGGGCATGTGGGCACAATTTATTTCCTGTTAAAATATAGATTTATAAATATAGATATGAAACCTGTGCAATATATCTGGATTTTTTCAATGAAAGAATGCACTTGGATTTTTATTATGCAACTAAAAATCTACCTGGTGTCTCCTTTTGCAACTGCAGCCTTGCACACATGCTTATAAACTGTGGAGGAAGTCTTTGCAATATTTCTAGCTGTTGTCTCTGAAATAAAGCACTCTTATTTTATATTTAAAATGTTGTATTATATTTTTTTTCTATACCAGGACTAATCATTTATTAGTCAATTCGAATACATTTTTAAGCTTTGTATTATTTACTACATCAGTCAGTTGTTGTTGATGACAGTCAGTTGTAGAGCTGCATCATTTAAACCACTCATAGATTTATAAAACTGTGCACTTAAAACATAAATATACCTTCACTTTAGGTTATCAAAATGCAGCTTCTCAGTTACTTATTTCCCCTATGTGGTGAAGCCCTACTCTGACCGGATATGTTCAGCACAGCAGTTTAGTTCTGAAGTGCATGTTGGGTCACCTCCTATCAGTGAAACAGCCTGAACACCCACAAGTTTATACATTTTATGACTTCAAAACATTTTATTTATAGCCTTGCTGTCCCTGCTTGGCTTGGGCAGGGACAGCCTAACAAAAAAAAAACAGCTAAAAAAGATGCACAAATGCTAACCTCTAATATTGTTAAAAAAAAAATTACTATAAAAAATACTGTTATAGGCAGCTAAAATTGCTTGGACTGGATGAGTGTTTGGCTCTCAGCACTATCAGAGGTCGTGTCCTTTCTATCTTTTTTTCAGGACCATGGGCTTCTCACTTCTTTAATAAGAAATTTGTAAAAATAGAACATAAAAAATAGCATCATGCTGAGGACAGCTTTACCTGTGTCAGGAGCAAGTAACAAAACCAAACCAAAAGAAAAACACAAAAGGAGGTATAGGGTTCATCCACTATAGTCAAAAAACAGACGGGAGTAAAGACTACAAATTTGTGTTAAATCCCCCATTCATGTATCCATCACACCGTCACCCACGGGGTGCCTGAGCAGTTAATTCCTCTGAATTAATTGTAGCATATAGAAAAAATAAGAACATTTCCATCAGAAATTCTTCAAAGAGGAACAACCGAGTGAGACTATATTAATTTATTAAATATCCGCAAATAAAATCTCATTGAAAAATTTGAAAAATTACAACGATTACACCTCCACCACATACAAATAAAAAAAACAAAAAAAAAACAATACTAACCTGTTGGGATGATGGCCGACCTATGACCATGAATTCGCCTTGCAGGTCTGCTTCTAGTACCGTTGAATAAAGCCACCAGATTAAACAAATTTAATGGCAGCAATGGAAAATGGAGGGCTACATAGGGGGTGCTATGGATCACACATGTGTGGCGCAAGAGTGTATGGTGATGCGCTGCACACGAAGGGCAACTTTGTTTCAGCAAATGTAAAACCAGGGCCACCTTCTTGGATAGGCAATCTAATTTATTCCATTGTGTGTCATCCCTTCTCCTATGCCTACAGGCTGGTGAATCCAGCCACCGTCAGGAGATGCTGCAAATGTGGGCTTAGACATACTACCCGTTCATTGAGTGCATTGATAAGTCCATCGGGAGGTTGAAAAGATCCCCATATCATTGTGCCCTAAAAATAAAAGTACAAAATTACACGCCAAGTACATGCCAATTATATGATGGCAGCATGTGGTGGTTTTGATGCAGCCCATTAGAATATAAACTGTTCCATACAATGTAAAGGCATCTCCCAAGTCAATAATTAAAGCATTTTTGATTCCAATGTCACTCTTAGGCCCCGTACACACGGTCGGACCAAACCGATGAGACTGGCCCGTCGGACCGTTTTCATCGGTTCACCTCTGAAGTGGCCGTACGGCCTGATATGTGTACACACCATCAGTCCAAAATCCGATCGGGTCAGAACGCGGTGACGTCAAACACACGACGTGCTGAATAAAATGAAGTTCAATGCTTCCAAGCATGAATCGACTTGATTCTGAGCATGCGCGGGTTTTGAACCGATGCTTTTCTGTACTAACCATCGGTTTGGTCCGATGGGGCAGCGGTCCATCGGTTCGTTTTGAAGCATGTTTAGAAATTTTGGACCGAAGGAAACCAGACCAATAGCCTATACACACGGTCGGTTTGGTCCGATGAAAATGAACTTCGGTTCATTCTCATCGGACCAAACCGACCGTGTGTACGGGGCCTTAAGAGCTTGTTTACACCAGTGGCTGTATTAGAATGCAGCTGCTGGTGTGTAGTAGGATAACAGTAGTGCTGGCAGCGATCAGCATAATGTCCTTTTCTTAAAATCAAACTTTGATATTAAGTTCTATTGACTGCAGCGCGGTGCTAGAAGGTGGGTTGCTTGGCACGGCAGTGAACTGATAAAAATACTGCATGCTGGACTTTTTTGAGCTGTGCATGACCCAGGTACGAGACAAGGCATTTTAACTTGTCTTGTTGCGGGACTGTTTTGGAAAAGCCATCCAACACATTCCTACTGCACCTTGTGTATATAAGGCTTGAAGTTGCATACAAAGGAGAACCCTCTCCTCGCTAAACAGTACTATTTACATTTTTTTGGTGGCACATCTCCCCAGGGGAGTTACCAGCTCCCTATGGCATTTGTATGATAATCCCTTGCCTGCTACAGTATATGGAGAAAATTAATGTTCAAGATTTGCCTACCATGGCTTCAATATAGTCTCCACTAAAGTTTGCAATTTACAGATTAATGAACGTGTTGGCAGAACTGGCTTGCAAATCAAATCCAGGCATATATGCCCATCATTAGTCAAGACCGGAACATACTTACTTTTCACATACAAAATATTTACTTTATATAGTATGTAATAGTGAAGAATTTGGATATAACATCTTATATACTGCATATAAAAGTTATTTTTTAACAGTTATTCTTTAAAAAAAATGATATTACTGTATTTAGTTATTGCAATTCAGTGTGTAGGGTGGTATGCTGAAAAGTTACCAGCACCAATTATTCAGTCTTGGTATTTTTCATACATTCTAACATATTTTGTGTAATAATATCCACTTACAGAAACCCACTCACATAATCTAGCATAGCACTATGTGACATAGGACCCACAACAACAATTCTAAAACCATAATAGATCAATATTTGTTGCTATGCAACCAAAATCCAGGAATGTGCAACAATGAACAGGAGAGCACAGACTGGTGGGTGGCACCGAAGCTAGATAATGATAAAATGATGCTTCCAGATAATATGCATGTGTGCTATTTGCAATAATTTGATGGCAATTAGATAGAGAATTAAAAGTGGCAATGAATTGCTGCTGTGATGGAAAACGGCTAAAACATTTCTGCTTCTTGTACTATTTTTTGGGGCGAAATCGGTCTATTGTGAGGGTTGATTTGCTAAAAATCTATATACTGCGTTTCAAAATAGCAAGGGATCAAATAACGATTCTTTGTTTCTTATGCTGCGTACACACGATCCTTTTTCCGCATTAGAAAAAAAAAATCATTGCCCACACACCATCGTTTTTGAAAAATGATGAACAAAGCGCGGTGACGTACAACACGTACAGCGGCACTCTAAAGGGGAAGTTCTATTCGCCTTTGGGCTGATTCCTTGTTATTAAAAGACGATTTGCGCTTTTTTGTCTGTTACAGCGTGATGAATGTGCTTACTCCATTATGAATGGTAGTTTTACCAGAACGAGTGCTCCCGTCTCATAATTTGCTTCTGGGCATGCGCGGGTATAAAACGTCGTTTTTGCCCACACACAATCATTTTTTACAACACGAAAAACGACATGTTCAAATTTTTTTTGTCGTTTTTCAGAAGCCGAAAAACGATGTGAAGCCCACACACGATCATTTTAAATGACGTTTTAAAAATTTAAAGACGACCGTGTGTACGCGGGATTACACTCACTATTTCATGTCTATGAATTCTCCTTAGGGCATGTACTTTAAAACTGTGGATAGTTAGTCCTTTCAGTTCTCTAAGTCAGTGTTTCTCAACTCCAGTCCTCACGGCGCCCCAACAGGGCAGGCTTTCCATTATTTTGCACAGGTGATTTGATCAGTTTCACTGCCTTAGTAATTACCACAGTTGTTTCATCTGAGCGAAATCATGAAAACATGAGAAACACTGCTCTGAATAATTTAAACGAGAATTGTAAAATTAAAGTGAAGTAATTTGTGATTTAGTGACGGGACTCTTTTTAACCACTTCCATACCAGGCACTTACGCACCTTCCTGCCCAAGCCAATTTTCAGCTTTCAGCGCTGTCACAATTTGAATGACAATTGCGCGGTCATGCTACACTGTACCCAAATGAAATTGTTATAATTTTGTTCCCACAAATAGCGCTTTCTTTTGGCGGTATTTGATCACCTCTGCAATTTTTATTTTTTGCGCAACAACTAAGAAAATAACGAAAATTTGGAAACAAAATTTATTTTTTATTTTTTTCTGTTAATTTTTTGTAAATAAGTAAGTTTTCTTCTTCAATTACGGGCACTGATATGGCGGGACTGATGGGCACCGATGAGGTGGCACTAAAGGGCAGTAATAGGCGGCACTGATAGGCTGGGCTGGTATGCGGCACTGATGGGCACTCATAGGCAGCACTGGGCACTCTTTGGTGGCACTGATAGGTACTCATGGGCGGTACTTATGGGTGGCACTGATGGGTACTTATGAGTGGCACAGATGGGCACTGATAGGTGGGCAGTGAGCATAGATGGGCACTGAGGTGGCACTGATGGACACTGAGGGGTGGCACTGATGGACACTGAGGGGTGGCACTGATGGCATTGCTGGGCATCACTTCAGTCAGTTGTGGGCACTGATTGGCATCGATTGTGCTTGATTTTTTTATTGTTGTTGTTTTTTTGCCTATTATTTCTATTGGGCACCGGGGGGCCCTCCCTGGTGGTCCAGTGTGGGCATCCGAGGGGGGGCTGCGCTGATAAACAATCAGCGCGAACCCCCCCTGTCAGGAGAGCCGCCGATCAGCTCTGCTCTACTCGTGTCTGTCAGATCAACTTCTCTTCCTGTTTACATCGTGATGATCACGTGGTAAAGAGCCTCCGCCTGAGGCTCTTTACCGAGATCGGAGATGCAGGGTGTCAGCCTGACACCCCGCATCACCGATCGCCACGCTGCACGCCCCCACGGGCGCGCGCCAGCATGTAATCCGGCAGGACGTCAATAGACGTCCAGTCAGGATTACAGAACCACTTCCCGGACGTCAATTTACTATTGACCGGGCGGGAAGTGGTTAAAGAAATTAGACTATATGGTGTTCCAACCTCAAAAAATTGTGGTTTGAAAAATAAGGACTTTCAATGTGCCCCAACACAAATATATTAAAAAAATATATAACTTTATTTTTACATTAAAATATGAAAAAAATCCACAACAATAGGTCGCCAATTCTGCTGCTTTACAAACATGGTGGATTGATGCATTTCATATTCGATTTTCTTCCTCAGGATCCACTTGCTAGAACACATATGCAGATATTAGCTTGTAAAAAATCTCAATAACATGCAATAAGCAATAATGACAACAATATATTCTGCAAAACAGAATAACATAAAATAAATTTCACACAGTATCAAAATGACAATGTGATATTCATTACCATGTATTAAAGCAGACCTGGGCAAACTACGGCCCGCGGGCCGTATACGGCCCGGCGGACCTTTTAATCCGGCCCACCCCCGCTGCCGCTGCCACGTTAATCACAGCGGCAGGGAACATTACAGACAGCGTTCGTTTGAACAGCTGTTTTCCCCGCCGCGCATAGACACTCCCCCTTGGACGGATCTGTCCAATCGCGAGCAAGGGGGAGTCACATAGACACTCCCCCTTGCTCGCGATTGGACAGATCCGTCCAAGGGGGAGTGTCTATGGCATAGACACTTCCCCTTGGACGGATCTGTCCAATCGCGAGCAAGGGGGAGTCACATAGACACTCCCCTTTGCTCGCGATTGGACAGATGCGTCCAAGGGAGAGTGTCTATGCGCAGCGGGGAAAACAGCTGTTCAAACGAACGCTGTCTGTAATGTTCCCCGCTGCGGTGCGGTGATAACAGTAGGCAGGGCCGGGAGGGGTCACTGTGCCCATCACACGCAGCCACTTGTGCCAACACATACAGCCACTTGTGCCAACACATGCAGCCACTTGTGCCAACACACGCAGCCACTTGTGCCAACACACGCAGCCACTGTGCCAATAACACGCAGTCACTCTGCCCATCAAACGCAGCCACTGTGCCAATCACACGCAGCCACTGTGCCCATCACACGCAGCCACTGTGCCCATCACACGCAGCCACTGTGCCCATGACACGCAGCCACTGTGCCCATCACACGCAGCCACTGTGCCAATCACACGCAGCCACTGTTCCCATCAAACGCAGCCACTGTGCCAATCACACGCAGCCACTGTGCAATCAATTGTTGCCACTGTTCCCAAACACAGCCACTGTGCCAATCACATGCAGCCACTGTGCCAATCACACGCAGCCACTGTGCCAATTACACGCAGCCACTGTGCCAATTACACGCAGCCACTGTTCCCATCAAACGCAGCCACTGTGCCAATCACACGCAGCCACTGTGCAATCAATTGTTGCCACTGTTCCCAAACACAGCCACTGTGCCAATCACATGCAGCCACTGTGCCAATCACATGCAGCCACTGTGCCAATCACATGCAGCCACTGTGCCAATCACACGCAGCCACTGTGCCAATCACATGCAGCCACTGTGCCCATCAAACGCAGCCACTGTGCCAATCACACGCAGCCACTGTGCCAATAACACGCAGCCACTCTGCCCATCAAACGCAGCCACTGTGCCAATCACACGCAGCCACTGTGCCCATCAAACGCAGCCACTGTGCCAACACACGCAGTCACTGTGCCATCAATTGTTGCCACTGTGCCCATCACACGCAGCCACTGTGCCATCAATTGTCGCCACTGTGCCCATCAAACGCAACCACTGTGCCATCACAGGCAGCCACTGTGCCATCACATGCAGCCACTGTTTAATCAATTGTTATTGATTAAACAGTGGCTGCCTGTCCCCAGCCTCTGTCCCCCTCCTGTGTCATGTCCCCAGCGTCTGTCCCCCTCCTGTGTCATGTCCCCAGCGTCTGTCCCCCTCCTGTGTCATGTCCCCAGCGTCTGTCCCCCTCCTGTGTCATGTCCCCAGCGTCTGTCCCCCTCCTGTGTCATGTCCCCAGCGTCTGTCCCCCTCCTGTGTCATGTCCCCAGCGTCTGTCCCCCTCCTGTGTCATGTCCCCAGCGTCTGTCCCCCTCCTGTGTCATGTCCCCAGCGTCTGTCCCCCTCCTGTGTCATGTCCCCAGCCTCTGTCCCCCTCCTGTGTCATGTCCCCAGCCTCTGTCCCCCTCCTGTGTCATGTCCCCAGCCTCTGTCCCCCTCTTGTGTCATGTCCCCAGCCTCTGTCCCCCTCCTGTGTCATGTCCCCAGCCTCTGTCCCCCTCCTGTGTCATGTCCCCAGCCTCTGTCTCCCTCCTGTGCCATGTCCCCAGCCTCTGTCCCCCTCCTGTGCCATGTCCCCAGCCTCTGTCCCCCTCCTGTGCCATGTCCCCAGCCTCTGTCCCCCTCCTGTGTCATGTCCCCAGCCTCTGTCCCCCTCCTGTGTCATGTCCCCAGCCTCTGTCCCCCTCCTGTGTCATGTCCCCAGCCTCTGTCCCCCTCCTGTGTCATGTCCCCAGCCTCTGTCCCCCTCCTGTCATGTCCCCAGCCTCTGTCCCCCTCCTGTGCCATGTCCCCAGCCTCTGTCCCCCTCCTGTGCCATGTCCCCAGCCTCTGTCCCCCTCCTGTGCCATGTCCCCAGCCTCTGTCCCCCTCCTGTGCCATGTCCCCAGCCTCTGTCCCCCTCCTGTGCCATGTCCCCAGCCTCTGTCCCCCTCCTGTGCCATGTCCCCAGCCTCTGTCCCCCTCCTGTTCCATGTCCCCAGCCTCTGTCCCCCTCCTGTGCCATGTCCCCAGCCTCTGTCCCCCTCCTGTGCCATGTCCCCAGCCTCTGTCCCCCTCCTGTGCCATGTCCCCAGCCTCTGTCCCCCTCCTGTGTCATGTCCCCAGCCTCTGTCCCCCTCCTGTGCCATGTCCCCAGCCTCTGTCCCCCTCCTGTGCCATGTCCCCAGCCTCTGTCCCCCTCCTGTGCCATGTCCCCAGCCTCTGTTCCCCTCCTGTGCCATGTCCCCAGCCTCTGTCCCCCTCCTGTGCCATGTCCCCAACCTCTGTCCCCCTCCTGTTCCATGTCCCCAGCCTCTGTCCCCCTCCTGTGCCATGTCCCCAGCCTCTGTCCCCCTCCTGTGCCATGTCCCCAGCCTCTGTCCCCCTCCTGTGCCATGTCCCCAGCCTCTGTCCCCCTCCTGTGCCATGTCCCCAGCCTCTGTCCCCCTCCTGTGTCATGTCCCCAGCCTCTGTCCCCCTCCTGTGCCATGTCCCCAGCCTCTGTCCCCCTCCAGTGCCATGTCCCCAGCCTCTGTCCCCCTCCTGTGCCATGTCCCCAGCCTCTGTCCCCCTCCAGTGCCATGTCCCCAGCCTCTGTCCCCCTCCTGTGCCATGTCCCCAGCCTCTGTCCCCCTCCTGTTCCATGTCCCCAGCGTCTGTCCCCCTCCTGTGTCATGTCCCCAGCGTCTGTCCCCCTCCTGTGTCATGTCCCCAGCGTCTGTCCCCCTCCTGTGTCATGTCCCCAACCTCTGTCCCCCTCCTGTGTCATGTCCCCAGCGTCTGTCCCCCTCCTGTGTCATGTCCCCAGCGTCTGTCCCCCTCCTGTGCCATGTCCCCAGCGTCTGTCCCCCTCCTGTGCCATGTCCCCAGCCTCTGTCCCCCTCCTGTGTCATGTCCCCAGCCTCTGTCCCCCTCCTGTGTCATGTCCCCAGCCTCTGTCCCCCTCCTGTGTCATGTCCCCAGCCTCTGTCCCCCTCCTGTGTCATGTCCCCAGCCTCTGTCCCCCTCCTGTGTCATGTCCCCAGCCTCTGTCCCCCTCCTGTGTCATGTCCCCAGCCTCTGTCCCCCTCCTGTGTCATGTCCCCAGCCTCTGTCCCCCTCCTGTGCCATGTCCCCAGCCTCTGTCCCCCTCCTGTGTCATGTCCCCAGCGTCTGTCCCCCTCCTGTGTCATGTCCCCAGCGTCTGTCCCCCTCCTGTGTCATGTCCCCAACCTCTGTCCCCCTCCTGTGTCATGTCCCCAGCGTCTGTCCCCCTCCTGTGTCATGTCCCCAGCGTCTGTCCCCCTCCTGTGTCATGTCCCCAGCCTCTGTCCCCCTCCTGTGCCATGTCCCCAGCGTCTGTCCCCCTCCTGTGCCATGTCCCCAGCCTCTGTCCCCCTCCTGTGTCATGTCCCCAGCCTCTGTCCCCCTCCTGTGTCATGTCCCCAGCCTCTGTCCCCCTCCTGTGTCATGTCCCCAGCCTCTGTCCCCCTCCTGTGCCATGTCCCCAGCGTCTGTCCCCCTCCTGTGTCATGTCCCCAGCGTCTGTCCCCCTCCTGTGTCATGTCCCCAACCTCTGTCCCCCTCCTGTGTCATGTCCCCAGCGTCTGTCCCCCTCCTGTGTCATGTCCCCAGCGTCTGTCCCCCTCCTGTGTCATGTCCCCAGCGTCTGTCCCCCTCCTGTGCCATGTCCCCAGCGTCTGTCCCCCTCCTGTGCCATGTCCCCAGCCTCTGTCCCCCTCCTGTGTCATGTCCCCAGCCTCTGTCCCCCTCCTGTGTCATGTCCCCAGCCTCTGTCCCCCTCCTGTGTCATGTCCCCAGCCTCTGTCCCCCTCCTGTGTCATGTCCCCAGCCTCTGTCCCCCTCCTGTGTCATGTCCCCAGCCTCTGTCCCCCTCCTGTGTCATGTCCCCAGCCTCTGTCCCCCTCCTGTGTCATGTCCCCAGCCTCTGTCCCCCTCCTGTGCCATGTCCCCAGCCTCTGTCCCCCTCCTGTGTCATGTCCCCAGCGTCTGTCCCCCTCCTGTGTCATGTCCCCAGCGTCTGTCCCCCTCCTGTGTCATGTCCCCAACCTCTGTCCCCCTCCTGTGTCATGTCCCCAGCGTCTGTCCCCCTCCTGTGTCATGTCCCCAGCATCTGTCCCCCTCCTGTGTCATGTCCCCAGCGTCTGTCCCCCTCCTGTGCCATGTCCCCAGCGTCTGTCCCCCTCCTGTGCCATGTCCCCAGCCTCTGTCCCCCTCCTGTGTCATGTCCCCAGCCTCTGTCCCCCTCCTGTGTCATGTCCCCAGCCTCTGTCCCCCTCCTGTGTCATGTCCCCAGCCTCTGTCCCCCTCCTGTGCCATGTCCCCAGCCTCTGTCCCCCTCCTGTGCCATGTCTATAACAAGTACTCGTACCAGTTGTCCAACAATGATATTTACTGCTTTTTATAAAGAAATACAATTGATTTTATGCAGTATTGAGTTTAGCCTTTTGGCCCGGCCCTCCAAAATATTTTTAGTTTCTCATGTGGCCCCATCGAAAAAATAATTGCCCACCCCTGTATTAAAGGGACTAGGGAAGGGGAGAAAAGAAAAAAAAATACAGACAGATACTCATCCATCATGCCATACCATCAGGTAGGCATGTGATTGATCTCAAATGTATTCTGCAGCAGGACAAGGACCCAAAGTATACAGCTAATATGATTAAAGTGGACCTTCAGTAATTTTTTCCACTTTCCATCTAATCTTAAATCTTCTGCCCTTGTTGTTTTAACTTTGGATAGTAACATTTTTTTTTCTGCCAGTAAAATCCTTATACAGGCGAAACTCCAAAAATTAGAATATCGTGCAAAAGTTTATTTATTTCACTAATGCAACTTAAAAGGTGAAACTAATATATGAAATAGACTCATTACATGCAAAGCAAAATAGTTCAAGCCGTGATTTTTCATAATTGTGATGATTATGGCTTACAGCTCATGAAAACCCCAAATCCACAATCTCAGAAAACTGGAATATTGCATGCAATCAACAAAACAATGATTGTACATAGAACAATATCGGACCTCTGAAAAGTATAAACATGCATATGTACTCAGTACTTGGTTTGGGCCCCTTTTGCAGCAATTACTGCATCAATGCGGCGTGGCATGGAAGCTATCAGCCTGTGGCACTGCTGAGGTGTTATGGAAGACCAGGATGCTTCAATAGAGGCCTTCAGCTCTTCTGCGTTGTTTGGTCTCATGTCTCTCATCTTTCTCTTGGCAATGCCCCATAGATTCTCTATGGGGTTCAGGTCAGGCTAGTTTGCTGGCCAATCAAGCACAGTAATCCCACAGTCATTGAACCAGGTTTTGGTGCTTTTGGCAGTGTGCGCAAGTGCCAAGTCCTGCTGGAAAATTAAGTCATCATCTCCATAGAGCTCGTCTGTGGAAGGAAGCATGAAGTGCTCCCAAATCTCCTGGTAGACAGTTGCGTTGACCCTGGACTTAATGAAGCACGGTGGACCAACACCAGCAGATGACATGGCTCCCCAAATCAACACAGACTGTGGAAACTTCACACTGGACTTCAAGCATCATGCAGTGTGTGCCTCTCCATTCTTCCTCCATACTCTGGGTCCTTGGATTCCAAATGAGATGCAAAATTTGCTCTCATCAGAAAAGAGGACTTTGGACCACTGAGCAACAGACCAGGTCTGTTTTTCTTTAGCCCAGGTAAGATGCTTCTGACGTTGTTTGTTGTTCAGGAGTGGCTTGACAAGAGGAATACGACATTTGAACAGAAAGAAAACAACAGGCGCCACTTAGAAAAGACTGTAAACTTTTAATGTATAAACAGCATCAAGTTACTCACATAGAAGTTACTGTATTTAGGCATAAAGATGGGGTCCATAGGACAGTCAGTCTCTTGGCCGTGTTGGTGAAGTCCACTTGTAGCAGCTGCTGTGTGTTGCAGAGATGAATGCAGGTGCTTGTTTTCCCAAACAGGAAGTTTCCAGGTAAACTGTGCGGCACCCCCCCCCCCCTCTGCACGCCGTGGTGTCCCAGCGTGCGCTTCAGCCCTCTATCTAGCTGCCGCACAGTTTACCTGGAAACTTCCTGTTTGGGAAAACAAGCACCTGCATTCATCTCTGCAACACACAGCAGCTGCTACAAGTGGACTTCACCAACACGGCCAAGAGACTGACTGTCCTATGGACCCCATCTTTATGCCTAAATACAGAAACTTCTATGTGAGTAACTTGATGCTGTTTATACTTTAAAAGTTTACATGTTACATGTTTGGAGTTTGGCTTTGGCTCCCTGCACAAGGCTGCCCAGATCCTACAGACTGTCAACTCACTTCAGAGCCTGGTGCTCAAAGGACTTTTCACTTGACATGTGTTATATCTTCTAACTGAAGCGTGCGCCATTACTGTGTATATTTTATACAACATTTGAAGCCCATGTCCAGGATCCGTCTGTGTGTGGTGGCTCTTGATGCACTGACTCCAGCCTCAGTCCACTCCTTGTGAAAGTCCCCAATACTTTTGAATGGCCTTTTCATGACAATCCTCTCCAGGCTGCGGTCATCACTGCTAAGGCTGCATTCACATCTAGGCAGACAAAATCGCAGCGGTTTGTCCCGCGAATTGCGGCGACAAATAGCGGCGTTTTGTACCGCGATTTGCGGCTACAAAACGCCGCGATTGTCCGCCTAGATGTGCCCCTAGATTGTCCCCCTATGGAGATGGTTCCCATCTCCTATGCCGAACGCCGAAAGCCGCCTGAAAAAAAGGTCCGGGACTTTTTTTCAGGCGGCAGGCGGCAGGCGTTCAGCGTGGAGATGTGAACCATCTCCATAGAGGGCAATGTTAAATCATCCCTCTGGCGTGTCAGGGGGGGCAGCGGCGTCACACTACAGGCGTATATACGCCTAGGTGTGAACAGGGACTAATTGTGCACCTTTTTCTTTCACACTTTTCCCTTCCACATAACTTTCTATTAATGTGCTTTGATACAGCCCTTTGGGAACATCCAACTTCTTTTGCAATTACCTTTTGAGGCTTTCCCTCCTTGTGGAGGGTGTCAATGATAGTTGTCTGCATAACTGTCAGGTCCGCAGTCTTTCCCATGATTGTGATTCATATTGAACCAGACTGAGAGACCATTTAAAGGCTCATGAAGCCTTTGCAGGTGTTATGGCTTAATTAGCTGATTAGTTAGTGAGACACTTTGGGCCTAGAATATTGCACCTTTTCACAATAATGTAATTTTCTGAGATTGTGGATTTGGGGTTTTCATGAGCTGTAAGCCATAATCATCACAATTATGACAAATCACGGCTTGAACTATCTTTCTTTGCAAAATAGGGAAGAAAGGGAATTACCGCTCCAGATGGAAATGCTTGGTTAATCATTCGCCTCCTGGAGACCACGGGTGCTGGCAGTGCATATAGCAGAAAACAAAAAAGAAAATATTTGGACAGCCGCACTCCTGAAAAAGATTCATGAATTGTCCTTTTATGGTAAAATGGAATACATTACAATCCACAGCAAAAGGTGAAAACGGGATACACAGCTGACGTTTTGCACTGATACTCAGTGCTTACTCATAGCTGACACTCTAATTAATACATTCAAAATAAATACTCTTAGCATGGTGATCCCATGATCAGAAGAGGACCAATCATGGATGATATCTCATTAAATGAAAATGGCCATCACATGCGTGCATGATCAGAGAGAAATGACACACCATTATAGCACAAACACATCTAATTGCAACAAAACATGTGTGTGTGGATATTTGTGAGAATATATATATAACAGAGCCTCCAAGAGGATGATATACAGTGTTGCTCATCTTCCTTTAAAAATGTAATTAGTTACAGTTACAAATTACTTGTCCGAAAAAGTAATTGAGTTAGTGACTCAGTTACTACATTGGCAAAGTAACTGAGACTAATATTTCTCACTTTCATTATTATAAACCTAACTGAATATATGGTCTCTCTTTATTAAGTGCTTACAACCCCAGCTTTACAAGGCATTCTGTCTCCTGGATACCTGATTATCATTTGTTCAGTTAAAAATACACCTTTATGTCTCAAGCACATTATATTTGAAAGTCTGAAGTATTTTTATGAATCATGTTTGAGAATACAGCACAGGGGATTAATAATCCTACACGATTACATACACCTAGTCATTCTTCATCTATTTAGTTTGTCTGGTCTAACAGGTTGTAAACCAATAAAGAAAGAGGACAAAATTGGGATTACACATCAACTAAAGCTCTGTCATTGTTTTCCATAGTTACAGACGGAGAGCACAACAGAACTGATATTGCTTGTAAAGCTTAAAAGACTACAATTACCTGTCTATAACAGCCTGTTATATAGACAGATAATTGGAGTCTTTTAAGCTTTACAAGCAATATCAGCAGTCAGTCAGCTCAGCAGTAGCACAAAGTTCATTTTTCACCAGGCCTTAGACTAGGCCGCTCTCCCCCCCCCCACTCCCAGTTCCAATCCGATCCTCGGCTCCTCACCTGCACAGGGGCCACAGTCGGTCGTTGCTGGTCTGCTGGCGCTCTCAGGTATCCCCGGAGTCCTGACCGGTGGTGGTGGAGCGGAGCCTCCGCGGGGGCCGGGGGAGATGTCGGCTCGGCTGAGTGTCGGCTCGGCTGAGGAGCGACTCAGGTGAGGACTCTGAGGAGGTGAGCGCCATACTACCTCGACACACCCGTCACACGACACTGCTGCAGGCGGCCGTGGGCGGGAGACTCCAGGCGCGTGCATGCGCCAGCACCACCCACGAGTCAAGATGCGGACACATAACCCGCCGGCGACGAATCAAGAGGATGATGTGACCCAATCACAATCAGGCCAGCTCCATCCCGCCCTGCCCCTGACAGAGGGACTGACAGTCAGACGTACTGACCGTGTCACACTCACAGACATGATCAGACATGACCCCCTCAATCAGAGTCTGCCCGAACTGCCCCCACCCGCTCAATGTAATCTCGGTAACGCCGCCCAAGTAATGGGAACAGCATTGCCGAGAGGGTAAGAGTAATCTGGTAGATTACTCGTTACCCTCAGGAGGCCAATCGTTCCGTAACGGCGTTTATTTAAACGCCGTTACTTACAACACTGATGATATACCACACAGCACTTGGATATTAAAAAGAGTAACAAAAATATATAAACAATATATATAAAACTAGTACTAGTGAGCTGCCAAATTAAGCTAATATATATCAAAAATTTGACTAAATAAAATGGAACACGATATGTATAAGTATTAGGTGAAACTAATTAATTAGTGAGAGTCTGACAAAATTGTGTATAATGACACAAGGCTGCAAAACCTTTCCAATTTACCTGTGATAGCTAACTGTGTTATGTGAATACAAATCAATAGACATATATTAGCCAACATGATGTCATATGTTAAAAAGTAAAGAGTCTTAGGTGAAATAAAAAATAAGTGATAATATGAAATGTGAATGAATGTATGATTGCAAAAATCTATGAAATTATGTTCCTAATCCAAACATACGTTTTATATACGCAAAAATGTGAAAAAAAGTTGTATATATAGTGTATATAGATTAAATTAATAATGTAGTGAACTAAAACCCGGTATAGACACATAACATAGTTTATATGATAAATGTACGATGAATGGTATACATAAACGATGATTAGTGCATTTATTTGTTTATCTTGACAATAGTGAATATTGAGCTTTTATATTAGCAGTATAGCAATTGGCTAAAAAAGCCATGATAAATATGGTTGCTACACTCAATCATGCACGCATGTAATGCCTCAATATATCCAAGCCTGCACATAGATCTTCCACAAATCATGTACATATACCAAAGAGCCAATGTATAATAGTGTAGTGTATCCCCATAAAGGAACATAATTCAAACATATAAAACATTAAAACCATAACACATATGAACATATATGTGCATAACCCATCATACAGAAAACATAAAAACATTAAGCATAAAACATAAAACATAAATATTGCACTGTAGGTAAGAGTGCACACAGAAAAATGTCCTTAACTGATATGAATTCCCTCTCAAATTATGTTGAAAAATTCAATATGGGTGTCAGAAAAATCCAACACCCCATCGGACATCCCCCATGTGATGAGCAGGTTGTATTAGATGTCTGCAAGACACTGTAACTACAATGGAAAAATAAAAGCGGAAAACATAACGGACGTTTTAATGTGGGCAGGACACATAGATGGAAGATTTACCTACCAGTCTGATCGCATCTCAACTGACAGTGTGCCTATTAAAAAGTATTCAAACGTAGCAATGTAAGATATAGAAAAGAACTCTGTCAGCTATATAAAGAGCGAGGAACCGATAGCGGCATCATACAGAATCATAGGTGCATACACATAAAAGATACCCAGTTTTGTATCCCTAAAGCATTCTTACCAGAACGCCGGGAAATGTGAAAACCCCCAATGGAACGTACTAGACTATTGAGCAACCAAATAAATGTATTTATTTATTTAGCCAGGTGAACATCACAGCAGCAGAGGGAGGGCAAAAGAATAGGTGCAGGCGTGGTTCCACTTAGATTTGGCAGGGATGAATCGTTTTTATCAATGTCGTACAGATAGTCATACAACCGATCTCTGAGTCTCCGTATCGTGCAACCAACATATTGGATATGGCACAACTCACAACTAATGACGTAAACAATGAATTTGGTATTGCAATTGATAAACTGTGGAATTTCAAAGGTTTTGTCATTAGAATAGGAATGCACAAAACCACCTGTTTTAATATGGCGGCAATAATTGCAGCTTTTAATCCCACATTTAAAGGTCCATTTAAAGTATAGCCAGTTGGTACCTGGCGATTTACTTTGAAATAAACTAGGGGAGAGTCTACCTCCCAAAGTATATTTCATTGCATGTAATGAGTCTATCTCATATATTAGTTTCACCTTTTAAGTTGCATTAGTGAAATAAATGAACTTTTGTACGATATTCTAATTTTTCGAGGTTCACCTGTACAGCCCACTTCCTGTTGCTTGCTGGTCATTAGCCCAGGTTAATGACATGCATAGCTCTCTCTTTCACTCTCGTGAGAGTTTGGCAGGAAGGAAGGGGGAATGAGTCATAAGAGGGCCAATGAAAGCTGCAAGGCTGCAGAGCTGGAGGTGTGTCTCTGTGTGTCTGTGTAAATCCAGAAAGTGATCAGGCATCAGTTTCAGCTGCCCACAGTTAAAAGGGCTGCAGCCAGACTTAGTGGAGGGATATTTCTGCAGCATATTTGGCAAGTACAGAATCACAGTATAAATAAAATAATATGCAAAGTGGTTGAAGGGAAGCTTTAGAGTGGCAAAGATGTTTTTATTACAAATTATGTGAGCAGAACACAATGACAAACAAGGAGTCCTAGAAATTATGGTTTTGCTCCCACAGAGCCCTAAACAAAAAAATCAAGTCTGTCTGGGATTAGCATATATTCACAGAAGGTCTGTGGTTAGTTCTCTAAAATGTTTGGAACTACCTACCTGAAAGAATTGATGCTGGTTTGAAGCCTGAGGCTAGTCACACTAAATATTTATTTGATTTAGATTTTTCATCTGTTTGCTCATTTTACATATTGCAAAATTATAAAAATAAACAATTAAAATATATATTTTTAAAACATTCATACTTTACAGCATTTCTTCACATCTGCCTTAAACTTTTGCATTCTATATACTGCATATAGAATATTTGTTTTTGGGTTTAGATATGGTTTAAAGGTAACCTTACATATAATAAACATTCAGGATTTTCAGTACCATGGCCAAAGGATTGTTTTAGAGCTGAACACGACACAAGTAGCCTTTTTAACCGCTTAACGACCGCCGCATGTATATGTACGTCCATAGAATGGCACGTACAGGCAGATGGGCGTACATGTACGTCCCCGCCTTTCCGCGGGTCGGGGGTCCGATCAGGACCCCCCCTGGTACATGCGGCGGTCGGAAATCGTCGGGGAGCGATCCGGGATGAGGGCGTGGCTATTCGTTTCTAACCGCCCCCTCGCGATCGCCCCCCGGAGCGGAAGAACGGGGAGAGCCATATGTAAACACGGTTTCCCCGTGCTTCACTGTGGCGGCTGCATCGATCGTGTGATCCCTTTTATAGGGAGACACGATCAATGACATCAGACCTACAGCCACACCCCCCTACAGTTGTAAACACACACTAGGTGAAACGAAAACTCCTCCAGCGCCCCCTGTGGTTAACTCCCAAACGACAACTGTCATTTTCACAATAAACAATGCAATTTAAATGCATTTTTTGCTGTGAAAATGACAATGGTCCCAAAAATGTGTCAAAATTGTCCGAAGTGTCCGCCATAATGTCACAGTCACGAAAAAAATCGCTGATCGCCGCCATTAGTAGTAAAAAAAGAAATAAATAATAAGAATGCAATAAAACTATCCCCTATTTTGTAAACGCTATAAATTGTGCGCAAACCAATCGATAAACGCTTATTGCGATTTTGTTTACCAAAAATAGGTAGAAGAATACGTATCGGCCTAAACTGAGGAAAAAAAATGTATATATGTTTTTGGGGGGATATCTATTATAGCAAAAAGTTAAAAATATTGCATTTTTTTCAAAATTGTCGCTCTATTTTTATTTATAGCGCAAAAAATAAAAACCGCAGAGGTGATCAAATACCACCAAAAGAAAGCTCTATTTGTGGGGAAACAAGGACGCCAATTTTCTTTGGGAGCCACGTCGCACGACCGCGCAATTGTCTGTTAAAGCGACGCAGTGCCGAATCGCAAAACCTGGCCTGGGCATTTAGCTGCCTAAAGGTCCGGGGCTTAAGTGGTTAACTTGCCAAATGCTTTGCACTCCATTTATGTAAGGGCTGTTTTATAGAATATTACAGAAGGTTGATTTTGAGAAAATGACAGTAATAAAGCAGTAATTACTGAAAATTCCAGCAATTAAAAAGGAAATTTCCCAATTTCCCTTTGGGATTAATAAAGTATTCTGTATACATGCAGTTTTTTTTAAATTCAACCAGCCGGTGCAGCAAAAAAACAAAACCTGACAGGTCCCCGCATACACACACGCAATATGGATGTGGGGATTTCCACAGCTGCGCTATTGTATTCTGACAGCATCCCCCATTAGAATAAACAGATCAGCACTGCACCCATTGGCTGCATGTGCTGAACGAATGCTGGTTATCCAGCAGGAGTGTTTGATAGAAGCTGATACTAGTATACCCAGCTTTAAATTACATGTATAGACAAAACTGTTTATTTAGCTTTAAAAAGAGTAGGGAAGGAATAAAATCCCCAGCAGTTTATTGTTTGCTGTCTGTGGCACAGCAGGAAGTGAGATAAGATCTTAGCAATGTTAGGATAATTCCCAACAGTTGTTGGAACAATTACCCTCACTTCCAACATCATTGACAAGTGTAAGGCCGGGTACTCACGACCAAACATGTATGGTGAAAGCGGTCCGTCGGACCGTTTTCACCATACATGTCTGCCAGAGGGCTTCTGTACGATGGTTGTACACACCATCGTACAGAAGTCCGCGCGTAAACAATACGCGGGGCGTGTCCGCGGTGTCGCCGCGACAATGACGCGGCGACGTGGGCGGCCCGCCTTTAAAATGCTTCCACGCATGCGTCGAAGTCATTCGACGCATGCGAGGGACGGCGGGCGCCTGGACATGTACGGTAGGTCTGTACTGACGACCGTAGATGTCCGAGCGGGCAGAATTCCAGCGGACTGTTTTAAAACAAGTCCAGGAATATTTGTCTGCTGGGAAAAGGCCCGGCGGGCAAATGTTTGCTGGAATTCGGCCCGCTCGCTCCCACACACGACCAAACATGTCTGCTGAAACTGGCCTGCGGGCCAGTTTCAGCAGACATGTTTGCTCGTGAGTATGGGGCCTTAAATGTAGTTTTTCCCTTCACATAAAGGTGAATACACTTATCGGTAATATAGATAGAAAAATAAAATTGACATGGGTTTCTAATTCTTCTATACTATAAAAAAAAAGTTTTGCCTATACAGTACAATAAAATACCCTTAACAAGTTACATTTAAAAATGCAAGTATTGATTTTTAATGTATAAATAACTGCAATAATTGGTGTCCTTATTTGACTGAACTTCAGCTTTAATCTAGTCACTGACATACTCAGTATAAACCAGCTACTGTGCCCAATTAGTGAACTGCTACACACCAAGAACCTTTTTCTTGATAACATATTCCTTTTAAGTTTTGTTTTTGAAATGGCTAAAGGACCCCCCAAGAAACTAGAAAAAACAAATGCTTTTATTTTTTTTAAGACTTGCTGTACAGTAAATATTGTACAGTAAATGTTCTCCGCAAAATGTAAAATCATATGGAAATGTATTGAATTAACTAATTTGAAACTTGAATTGTTTGCATATAAAATGCATATTTTTTAAATCTATTTGAAAATTGTATTAACGGCTGGTATATTAATAAATGTTTATGTCATTATTTTGAAGCATGAACCACATTAACTCAGAAGACAAAACATATTCTACCCTAAGTTTTTTTTAAATCTCTGTTAAGTCAAGGTTTATATTTGTAGAGTAATTTAGAAAATACTATATTGCAAAAAAAAACTGTTACGCTCATGGGAGTGCGGTGGAGAGAAAAAAGGCAATATAGTACAAAACATTATATACTACAACAGGTAAAGTTTTTACTATACAAGGTGCATTCAATTTTTTTTATATCTTAGGCCGGGTACTCACGACCAAACATGTATGGTGAAAGCGGTCCGTCGGACCGTTTTCACCATACATGTCTGCCAGAGGGCTTCTGTACGATGGTTGTACACACCATCGTACAGAAGTCCGCGCGTAAACAATACGCGGGGCGTGTCCGCGGTGTCGCCGCGTCGATGACGCGGTGTCACCGCGACAATGACGCGGCGACGTGGGCGGCCCGCCTTTAAAATGCTTCCACGCATGCGTCGAAGTCATTCGACGCATGCGAGGGACGGCGGGCGCCTGGACATGTACGGTAGGTCTGTACTGACGACCGTACATGTCCGAGCGGGCAGAATTCCAGCGGACTGTTTTAAAACAAGTCCAGGAATATTTGTCTGCTGGGAAAAGGCCCGGCGGGCAAATGTTTGCTGGAATTCGGCCCGCTCGCGCCCACACACGACCAAACATGTCTGCTGAAACTGGCCTGCGGGCCAGTTTCAGCAGACATGTTTGCTCGTGAGTATGGGGCCTTAGAGGTATGGTATGGAAAAAAAAGTTTTCTTTAAGTAGGAAAGAGAAGTTTAACAGTAACTGGAACAGCATCTAAATGTCAAGGGTTGGAAAGGGGGTGGGGGTTGTGGGATAGTTAGGGAGAGATAATAGATGGGTATACTCTCCTGTCAGATCTTCCTGGTCATTTGCCTAAATGTTGGTGGAGAGTAGAAATTAGGTTTTGGCAGCAGAGAATATTGGACCAGATTCAGAAAGAAGTTACGCTGGCGTATCTATTGATAAGCCGCGTAACTTCTAGGATGCGGCGGCGTGTATTTTTTTCTGTATTCAGAAAACAAGATACGCCGGAATTTTGCTAAGATCCGACTCTTACGCCGTTGTATCTTAGTTGCATATTTACGATGGCCGCTAGGTGGTGCTTCCGTAGATTTACGCAAGGAATATGCTAATTAGGTAGATACGCCGATTCACAAACGTACGTACGTATGCCCGGCGCATTTTTATACGTCATTTACGTAAGGCTTTTTCCGGCGTAAAGTTACCCCTGCTATATGAGGCGTACGCAATGTTAAGTATGGACGTCGGGCCAGCGTCAAATTTTACGCTGATTATGTCGTTTGCGTAAGTCGTTCGCGAATAGGGCTGTGCGTAACTTACGTTCACGTCGAAAGCATTGACAGTTTGCGGCGTAATTTGGAGCATGCGCACTTGGAAACGTTCACGGACGGCGCATGTGCAGTGCGTAAGAAACGTCAATTACGTGGGGTCACAAGTAATTTAAATAAAACACGCCCACATCATCCACATTTGAATATACGCTACGCTGCAGTAACTTCGGGCGTAAGATTTTTCAGAATACACTACTCGCCTGACTGAGCTACAGCGGCGTAGCGCATATGAGATGCGCTACGCCCGCAGAAAGATACGCTAATCTTTCTGAATCTGGCCCACTGTCTTCAGATTCTCTAGACTCTAAAGTGCCCATGAAAACCAGACTTTATTGAATATGTCTAGAGAGTTATTCAATTGCGCAGTCATGTTACCATTTGGAAAAATGTATTTTAGACGGTGTTGTGAGTTGTCACCATTTTAAGACAACTAGACACCTATCTGCCATCAGAACATGGTTTAATAATTTAGTTGTGAATTTGGTCAAATTCGGAATAAGTAAACCTAGTAGGACGTAGGCAGAGTTTAGGGGGATTGACTGGTTGAGAACATATCAAGGAGAGATTGAGATCTTCCAAAAAAGGTTGTACTGTATTTTAGGGAATTTCTAATAAATGTGATATAGGTTACCTATAGAACTATTGCATCTCCAGATGGTAGGGGGGTTGCTGTGTTAATTGTGTGCAGGAGTTCTGGGGTGTGATAACAAAGATAAATCATTTTGTATTGATTTTCCTTGTACTATATATTGATGTTTTATTGGCTTTTTCCATATATCCTTCAATTCCTTAAAATCTAGAGTACAACCTACAGAGCTTCTTCATTTGATCATGTACTTTTGTTTTGGAAATGGGTCAGTTTGGAGGCTAATGAAAAGTCTGTAGATGTCTGATGTGAGATAATATGAAATATTTGCATGTAAGTCCTCCTATACACATTTCTACCTGTGGTGAATCCTGATATTTGGCAACTGAGCACAAAAAAAATATGCAATACATATATAATTGGGTTGGTTATAATTTAACCAACCCAGGCCCTAAGATAGCCTATGAAAGGGGGAAAGAATGACTTCCTATAGGTCAATCTACTATCTCCCTTAAAATCCAGTGACCACGGGCCCATATTGTAACCACACAGTGTAATAAACAACAATATGTAAAGAATACAACTCTAAACTTTTAAACAATTCCCCCTTAGTGTGTGCTAATATTTTGCTCTGAGTCCTTTGAGTTGTGGGAAAAATAAATGAGGGAGTCCTTGCAGTCTAGATATCCAACGTCTTTAGCTAGCGCAACAAGGGCTCAAAGAGCCAAAAGAGATCTTTGTGCAGAAATGCCCAGCAACAAGGAATAACTTATACACAAGACAAGTGTCTCATGTGGAGGCTCTAATATAGGAAGATGAGATAAAAATGGCTGCATGCAGTGTCTCTTTTAGTGTGTGTAAAAGGTGAGCGTCCACCCACTTACCAATCCTGGCAACACCAAGGCCCAAAAGAAGGTTATGTCCTGGAACAGGCTCTTGAAGGATGCCCGACTGGCAACCTGACCCAACGATGTCCGTATGGTTACCCACGCAGCCAATGGGGTGCCTGCAATAATGTATCTGCATCCAAAGGTGAAGCTGGCTGGCTGAGAGGGTCACCACTCTTTCCTGGCAGCAATCACTCCAGCTCAATAGCAAATGAGGGGCAAGAACTCCTTCTCTTGCAGCTGGTCTCTCCAGCTGCTTTGTGGTCTCCCTCCTGCTCCCAGGCAGCCTCCTCATCCTTACCTCCTGCCTTGTATCACAGAACCCTGGGGGTTGTAGCCTGCCCCCTGGATATTGCCATGATGTCCCATCATACTCCTCTCCTCCTTTCTCCTGATTGGTCCACTTCCTCAGCCAATGGATGAGGTTACCCACATTTAGTTTTAGAGTATAGTCCCTTTGCCAGGTTCTAGAATACCATATCCACTTTACTTGAGAGTGGGGGGGGGTAAATATTTTAGTAACATAATAACCATAACATTAAATCAAATGGGGGGGTTGTAAGAGTGCATCTAATAGCTCTGGTCTCCAAAGCCTGCCTGGATATTTATATAGGGTTTACAGCAGTTACAGGCCAGTGGCAGTGGTAGCAAATGTGGTGAGATAGTGATTATATGGCTCTTTCAGTCCCATAGTTGCTGAATCTGACTCCCTCAAGCACCTGACAGCCTGAGTCAGGATGCTGTGTGAAGTGGTTCACATCTATCATGGGTGGGTTGTCAGGGAAGGGAACATGTACAGACCTCCAGACTTCCGTCAAAGGGAAAATCACCACCAGCAACTGTCTCCTTCTGAACATTCCACTTCTCCAAACAGTGTGCCATGGACAGTCTGCTGCCACAATATGTTGACTACTTTTTACATCCTATCGTTCAGACATATCCCTCCTATTTAAGAGATAGTAAGCATCTCATGAATTTATTAATTGACATTCCAGCACAGGACGACATGTTAATCGTTACCATCAATGTTGAATCTCTTTATATTAATCTTATACAACAAGATGTCCTAGTAACTACGAAAAGAGCTCTCGATTCAAAATCCGACCTCAAGGGGGAAAAAAAAACGGTTTCTGATTGAGGCTTTGGATTTAGCCATGTCCAATAATTATTTTTGGCATGAGGGATCATGATTTAATTAAATCAAAGGAGTGGCGATGGGAGCAAAATACGCTCCCAGTGTAGCAAATATACTAATGAGTTTGTGGGAGGAGCGTAGCATATTTGTAGTTCCTATACCCGAAATTACCTTATCCAAAAGGTACATCGATGATGTCGTTATACTCTGGAATGGCACAGTGGATTCATTGGATGCTTTTCTGAGTAACATCAATAATAATTGTTTCGGATTGAAATTTACAGGAAACTGGGATTTATCTTAAATTTGTTTCCTTGATCTGGTTTCGGTTAAAGCTAATGGGCGCATTACCACCAGAACTCATTTTAAGGAAACCGACAAACATTTATATCCCCACAGCAAGTTGCCACCACCCTAGGTGGCTTAGTGGGGTCCCTAAAGGACAATTAATGAGAATAAGGTGGAACTGTGATAACATGTTTGACCATTTACAACTGTCAGAGATCAAATTTAAAGAAAAGGAAAATGGTGAACAAGATCTCAAGTCCCTTCAAACACAGACCATGAATATGGACAGAAGGACCCTTTTTTAAGATAAACCTAAAAAGCAATTGAAACCAAAATGTATAGCTTTTCTGACTAATTTAAGCCGGGACTATAAAAGTAATTTTAAAACACTGGCCACTGTTATTAGGAATTAAAACATTATCAAAATTGTTGCCTAGCCACCCTAAATGTATTTATCGGTGTGCAACTAATCTAAGAAATAAATTAGTTCCTTAATGTGTTGAACCCTCAAAAGAAAGTTGTCACTTTCCTGGACGTAATAGGTTTCTATTACTGTAAGAAATGTAAAACATGCAAGCTGCCTAGGAATAATGACAGAAACGTTTCTAAATGTACCTCATCTAGCACAGGTAGTGAATATACTATTAATACATTTATCACATGTAAATCTACCCATATAACCTACCTTATTACTTGCCCATGTGGGTTGCAATACGTGGGATGCACAAAAAGGAACCTGTACATTTGCATCAATGAACATCTAAATAATATCAAAAAAGGGTTCCCAAAACAGTCTCTCTAACCATTTTAGGATATACCGTAATAGGGATCCTAGTTTGGCAATTCTTTTGGGGATTGATAAAATGGATACCAATTGGAGGGGAGAGAATATGATCCAGAAAATATAAAAAATGAAACGGAATAGATCTATACATTGATTATACTCACTACTGCTGGAATACATGTAGAAACGTATTTAAATTGCTATTTATCTAATTATTAAGAATTTATGTTTGCATTTTATCCTGTAAAGAGGATATCCAGTTTATTTGAATCCATCCCTCTTTCTTGCCACTAGATGGCTTAATAAGTCTTTCTGCACTTTTAAATTAATTTATTTTCCTGCCATTTGTTTTTCATCCACAATATGGCAGTATTCAAATAAGAGTTAAATAAAAATAGATTTTTCTAATTTTAAATGTACCGCTCACCCCGGAAGGAGCCGCTAATTAGTTTGGGATCGGCTTACTGAGTCACCTTGACTTGGTCTAGGGGTGATTTCTGTGAGTGTAAATAAAGAGCAAGTGTCCAGACATCAATTCAGTTTTCAATGCTTTATTCCAAGGCCCAACACGGCCAACAACAACATGGCACACGATGAGAAAGGTTGATGAGCGTAGAGAAAACTTTAGTATCAGGCCTTGGATATGAAGAGAGAGCAAGCCTGCTCTCAGCAATGATATGGCTCAATACGTCGCCACCCCAATCAGGGTGGGTAAAGTCCCCCTGGACAGGCGGTTATCTCAGGCCTGGCAGCCGGAGCGTCACTTGTGGATCACTGGGAGGAAACAGACCTTTGCCACAGGCCTGACTCAGGGCCTCTGCCACAGGCCGGACAACTTGGGATTTGTGAGATCAATTCGATTAAATCCTCCCAGTTAGTTCAATCAGTGTCACCCACTGACAGCTTGAGCATACCTGTCATATGGTGTGGTGACCGCATCCCCGATGGTTCGTCTAGGCCTCCTAGACAACCTCTAGTTCTAGGTTCCCCCGAGCCGATCCCCCATCGCACAGCCTCCAGTTTAGGATCCTCTCAACAGAAGGTTGGGACCCAGCAAGTCGCTGGGGCCCCTCTAAATGTCAGGATGAGGCTCTGCATGGTGCACAACCTCAGCGAAGCAGGCCACGGTGGCGGGGCCCATGGATGCGCGTACCCTTAAAGTGGGTACCGCACCTGGAACTCAGGCCCTGCATAGAACAATCCGCCAAAAGCGGCTGCCCCAGATATATCCCCCTCCCAGCATGCCCAACGAGGGAATAACTCCTCTGATTGGCTGCTGGGAGAAGGTGGGCCGGTCAGAACCCCTCTAGCGCCAACTGCCGCCCAGGGGTGATAACATACCCCTGAAACGCAGACTGACCTACAGGACCGATTCTGAAGTGGGCAGCAGCCTGAGTTTCCATAAATCACGAATGGGAGTAAAACTAACCCTTCCATTCCCCACTAACTTTAGTGTAGCGTCCGCACTGAAAGTAAGGGGGGGGGGCGCTACATAAATATATTTAATTTAGTTAATATTAATTTGTTTTTAGTGACTTTTACAGTCACAGTATGTCAAATGAACGTTTTTAATTGAATATTTTGGAAGGATTGAATTAGATTGGACATCTTTAATTGGCGGACTTGTATATATGTGGAGGCGACGCTTCCGACGCTTCATATGACCCCTAATGACGGAAACGTCACCTGTGCGCGCTGACAAAACCAGTAGGGTGGCTTGATCGTGATACGTCACTTCCGCCGTTTGGAGCACAGATGGATTGTGAAATGGTGTTTCCAAACACATGGCTGCTTAAGCTGCTATGATCTGTTTTTATCCTGTTTTTTAAAAGCATTTTTGGAATAAATCGTGATATACTTCACCATGGAAGCCCTCTTATTTATCTTTTTCTATTAACCACTGGATACCTTTTTTGAATAGTTTTCTGGGGACATGAAAACTTCCCTATTGGCAACATCCATAAGTGTTTGAATCCACTCGGTGGAGGTGTCTCGAAAATTGGATGTTCGTTTGGACCATTGCCGCGGCCGTGAGAACTTCTATTGCCATTATCCATAGGTGCTCATGACTACCTGTAATAGGGGTCAAGGAAGTCTGGTGAGTAGGATGTGTGGGAGGTGATGGTGGTGGAAGATCTACAGTCACTTTTCTCACTGCTCATCACGAATTGGAAGACCCTGATGCACTTTATTATTTGAATACAGATTATTCACTTTTGTTGGACACATAATATATACTACAACTTGTTGTTAGACTTTATATATATTTTATTGCACATGTTGGTGTTTGCTTGTACCGTTTGAACCATACGTTAGCACGTTTGCACGTTAAAAAGGAATTACTGAGCGAGGTTTAAATCAATCTAGTATATTTTTTCACTTTTTTGGGATAAAAACCATAACCATGGTAAAACTCCTGAAGAAGGGGAAGTAGATCCGCGAAACATGCCTAGAGAAGGATATAGAAATGATCTGTGATAATTTGAAAGTGTTACCCCTTTGCTGTCACTGCATCTGTGTGTTACATAGTTACATAGTAGGTGAGGTTAAAAAAAGACACAAGTCCATCAAGTCCAACCTATGTGTGTGATTTTATGTCAGTATTACATTGTATATCCCTGTATGTTGTGGTCATTCAGGTGCTTATTTAATAGTTTTTTTTAAACTATCAATGCCCCCCGCTGAGACCACCGCCTGTGGAAGGAAATGCCACATTCCTGCCGTTCTTACAATAAAGAACACTCTACGTAGTTTAAGGTTAAACCTATTTTCTTTCAATTTTAATGAGTGGCCACGTGTCTTGTTAAACTCCCTTTCACAAACAAGTTTTATTCCTATTGTGGGGTCACCAGTACGGTATTTGTAAACTGAAATCATATCCCCTCTCAAGTTACTCCAGAGAGATTAAGTTCAGTGCTCATAACTAATATCCTTCTTTGTACTTGCTCCATTTCCAGTACATCCTTCCTGAGGACTGGTGGCCATAACTGGACAGCATAGCTAGGTGCGGCCGGACCAGAGTCTTGTAGAGCGGGAAAATTATTGTTTTATCTCTGGAGTTGATACCCTTTTTAATGCATGCCAATATTCTGTTTGCTTTGTTAGCAGAAGCTTGGCATTGCAAGCAATTGCTGAGCCTTTCATCTACTAGGTCCTTTTCCATCCTAGAATTCCCCAGAGGTTCTCCCCCCAGTGTATAGTTCATATTTTTGCCACCCAAATGCATTATTTTACATTTTTCTACATTAAAGCGGTTGTAAACCGCATAAACTTTTTTTTTTCCCCCAAACCTGCAATGCAAAAGGCATAATAGGCTAGTATGCACCGCATACTAGCCTATTATGAAATACTTACCTCGGAACGAGGTGTGTACCACTTACCTGGTCCACGCCGAGCAGGATGTCATCTTGCTCCGGCATGTCTTCCGGGTATCGCCGCTCCAGCGCTGTGATTGGCTGGAGCGGCGATGACGTCACTCCCGCGCGTGCGCGCGGGAGATTTAAAAGCGACAGGGTCCGGCGGATGCCGGTCCTTCAGCCGTGGATTCCCCCCTGCGCATGCGCCGCCCGCATTGCGGGGGGAATATCTCCTAAACCGTGCAGGTTTAGGAGATATTCTCCTTACCTACAGGTAAGCCTTATTATAGGCTTACCTGTAGGTAAAAGTCCAAATAGTGGGTTTACAACCACTTTAAGCCTCATTTTCCATGTAGTTGCCCATGCCGTTAATATGTTCAGATCTTTTTGCAAGGTTTCCACATCCTTCAGAGAAGTTATTGCCCTGCTTAGCTTAGTATCGTCTGCAAATACAGAGATTGAACTGTTTACCCCATCCTCCAGGTCATTTATGAACAAATTAAATAGGATTGGTCCCAGCACAGAACCCTGGGGGACCCCACTACCCACACTTGACCATTCTTGAGTACTCCCTATTTATCACCACTCTCTGACCTTGTAGCCAGTTTTCAATCCATGTGTTCTGACCATAAAGAGCAATTAAGTATCCCATGATGTAACAGGAGGGCCCGTGGAATCCAGAAGCTCTTAGAAAGCATGAGCCAGAAAATAATGGACATTCAGAATATATCTTGGACTACCTGAGATGGGACTGTCGTGTGGTTATTGTCCACAATGTATTCCAGGATATCTGTGGAGATCTTGATTCTGAACTCAATAGGTTAATTGAAAGAGTGACTCATTCCTAATGTGGGGACACATACTGTTAGGTGTTAATGTCATCAACTACAGCCCACCTGTCTGTCTGGTGTCATGTAAACAGGGGCGGACTGACCATTCGGTCCGTCGGGCACTGCCCGAGGGCCGTGGTGGGGGGGGGGCCCGGGCTGGCTCAGTCCGCCCATGGAGGTGCCTGCAGCAGCGTCAGCTTCTTCACAATGAAAAAAACCCAGAGAAAGCAGTGCCTTGGATCCCTCTAGCTAGGTTGATGTGGCTGCGCTGTTGTATGAGAGGCTTGTGAGGTGTGAGCTGGAGATGGATGGAGCCGTGCGGGGATTTACAGTGACAGGCGCTCCGGCCACCTCTCCCCCCTGTGGAATTCAGCTGAGGGGGCGGGGCCGTAAGTCACTGCCGCGGAGGACTGTCTGTGAAGGAGCTGCTGGACTCGGAGGCAGAGTGAATTGCACAGCCACAGGCATGGCATCCACACAGACCTGCCTGTGCAGAAGCAGGTCAGTGTCATAAGGAAAGCACTGTCTGTGTCTCATCTGTGTTATAAGAGCCATGCTGATTGTTACCTTACCTTCTTGCCCTGTGCTGTGTCTGTGCTTATTTACCAGGTAGCAGGTCAGGTGCTATTCACTAGTGCACATGATGAGCCATCCATCCCAGCCAGCTCATCCCTCCTGAGCCTCTCATACAACAGCCACATCATCCTAGCTAGCAGGATTTAATGGTTCAAGACACTGCTTTCTCGGGGGTACAGACTCGTTTTTTTTTTTATTGTGTATGATAAGCTGCCACTGCTCCGGGCACCTCCAGGTTTCGGACTGAGCCGGCCCGGGCCCTCCCACCACGGGGCCCTCAGGCAGTGCCCAACTGACCGAATGGTCAGTCCGCCCCTGCACACTGATATCTGGTACACTGAATGCCACTCAGTGTATAGATATCAGTGTTATATATAGGGAATAGCACTTAGACCTGATTTACATTGAAGCAATATACCATGCGATTTGACATGTCAAATCGCATGGTAATAGCACTACCCGAATCGGTGCGATGCCCCATTTCTGGCGCAGCACCGATTCCCAAAAGTAGTTTCTGTATAACCTTTGGCGACTTCTTGGTGCAATTTCCATAGACATCTGTGTATGGAATCCGCACAGACGTCTCTGAAATCACCCGCCAAATTCACACTGACATGCGGGTATGAAATCGTGCGAGTTTAGCTGAACTGTCTCACACAATTTCATTGCCGCTGTCAGTGTGAACCTGGACTAAGGCCTGATTCACATCTATGGCATTTTTTGTGCTTTTTGCATTTTGTAGATTTGCACAACAGTCCATTTAACATGGTTTCCTATGGAACACGTTCTGTAGTGCAAATCTGCAAAATGCAAAAAGCACTAAAAATGCATACTGTAGGTGTGAATCCAGCCTAAGTGAGTGTTATTCCCTATATATATTCCTTACATTGGTGATCAGTGAGAAGAATGTTCCTTACATTGGTGATCAGTGGGAAGAATGTCCCTTACATTGGTGATCAGTGAGAAGAATGTTCCTTACATTGGTGATCAGTGGGAAGAATGTCCCTTACATTGGTGATCAGTGAGAAGAATGTTCCTTACATTGGTGATCAGTGGGAAGAATGTTCCTTACAGTGGTGATCAGTGAGAAGAATGTCCCTTACATTGGTGATCAGTGAGAAGAATGTCCCTTACATTGGTGATCAGTGGGAAGAATGGGGCAAATCCACAAAGCAGATGCGCCGACTTAACTCGAGATTTCTAATTTTACTCCGCGCGTATCTTTGCGCCCGATCCTCAAAACGAAAAATCCGGTTTTTCCGTCCTACTTAAAATAATTACTCTGGCGCATCCTCTGACGCAAATTACGCTAGTCACGCCGCTTTATTTGATAGGCAAAGATGCAAATGAGGGAGATAGGGCGATCCTCAAAATTAAGTGTGTGCGCCGTAGATTACGCCCTGTGCGCCGTAGATAACGCCCTGTGCGCACCTGTTAGTTTTCTGGAGCAAAATTAGACTTTATAAAAGCAGCCCTAATTTTACACCAGCCCTGTAAAGGTCTGCTGAAGCAACACCATTTAGGAAGAGCTGCCAACACTTCTTTGCTTGACTTCATTGTGACTGCCAAAATGCCTGGGCCATCAATGATTATAACGGCACTCGCCACTTTACAGGCGCAGAGAAGGAGGAGGGCACAGAGGAGGAGGAGGAGGGCACAGGAGAGGATCTACCGCCCACGCCAAGATCTCTTTGGCATGACTGCGTCTGAGGTCATTGGCCACTTCAGATTAAACCAGGAAGCCATCCTGGACTTAACCAGGATCCTGCAGGATGATCTGAACACCCCAACCCAACGATCCCATGCCCTGCCAGCTCATATTAAAGTTATGGCCACCCTGCATTTTCTGGCCACTGGGTCTTTTCAGAGAACATGTGGAGGTCTGGCTGGGATGGTACAGTCCTCGATGAACAGGTGTGTGCACCAACCAGGTTGTCCCTGCAATACTGAGACGCATGGGCAGTCAATTTGAAAAGCCCACCCAGGAGGACCAGCGAATGAAGAGCATGGCTGATTTCTATCAGATTGCACGATTCCCACGGACCATCGGGGCCATTGACTGTACCCATGTGGCACTACAGCCCCCCCATGATACAGAGCACCTGTTCAGGAATCGCAAAAACTGGCATTCCATCAATGTCCAGGTAATCGTGGATGCCCATGGCCTCATCTGGCATGTGTGTGCCAAATTTCCAGGTTCGTGCCATGACAGCTACATCTTTAGGCAGACCAACATAGCACGTGAATTGGAGCAGAACGTGTATGGAGACAGCTGGCTGGTTGGTGAGTGACATGTGTGTCAGGTATGACTGTCCCCCCCCATGATGCAGACATCACATGGGGCACATGCATGACTAATATCCTCCTGTCTTTTGCCTTCCAGGTGACTCTGGATATGCCCTGGGCCCTCACATGATGACCCCATTCAGGAACCCCCAAACCCCAGGAGAGCAACGCTACAACGAGGCTCATATTCGCACCCGGGCAGTAGTGGAGCGTACTTTTGGCCTGCTGAAGTCCCGCTTCAGATGCCTGGACAAGACTGGGGGTACACTGCTGTATTCCCCAGACTTTGTGTGCCAAATAATAGGGGCTTGTTGCATTCTTCATAACTTTGCAACGAGAAGGGGACTGGAGATTAACTTACGTGCTGACCTGACCCCCCACCCAGGCAATCCCCCCCTAGCCCACTCTACCCGGTCTACTGAGGGCACAGTAGCCAGGAGACGCCTGGCAGAAGGCATCTTTTCTCAGTAAATGGCCAGAAATCATGTCACAATGTTATTATTTCTTTTCAATGCAAACGCACATGAATTATGTGACAATGTTATTATTTGTTTTCACTGCAAACGCACATGAATTATGTGACAATGAGAATGTTGCTTTGCACAGTAAACGCACATGTTTAATGACACATTGAGAATGTTTTTGTCTCTGGAAACGCACATGATTTATGTCACAATGAGAATGCATGAATGCACACCACTGTGGTCCCTAGCACAAACACATCACATGCACATCGAATTGGATTAGATCCAAGTACCCCCCCCCCCCTTTGGTACTTGGGAGCAGTAACGCCCCGCCACGGCTCCAATTATGTCACTGTGCATTCATACACCATTCAGGAACCTAGGATGACTTTTCCCTGGTCCTGGGGATCCCTTCTCCACCAAAACTGAGGGGGACACCCTTATTTTGTCAGGAATGCCACCCCCCCACATTCACACATCATTCACACACATAAACCAAATCATAAGTACAGTATAATAACCAAAATTTTTAAATCAAAAAAAAAAAAAAAAAAAGTACCCCTGGTATTTAAGTCCGGCGGCGAGTGCTCCGTCTAGGCTGCCCACGGGCAGGGGCACGGGCACGGGCACGGCCACCTGGAGGATCTTCACGGGGGGGGAGCAGGGGAGGGAGTATCTTCATTGGGGGGGGAGCAGGGGAGGGAGTATCTTCATTGGGGGGGGGGAGCAGGGGAGGGAGTATCTTCATTGGGGGGGGGAGCAGGGGAGGGAGGAGCCTCCCCTGGTGTCTGACCTCCGGCTGGCCTGCCCTCCAAGGCCACTGCTATCCTGGTCAGGCAGGCAGTGATGGCAGCCGTATTGGCCTGGCCAGCCCGTGTGTTCTCCTGCACAGCCCGGGTGTTGTCCTGCACAGCCCAGGTGAGGGCAGTCACCTCCTGGCCCACGCCTGTTGTGGCGGTATGCAGGGACCACAAACAGGTGATGACACCCAATGAATTGGTGGCCACATCACTGAGTGACTCCCTCATTACATCCAGGCTGTGCTCCATCTTGGCCATAGTTTTTTTGATGTCACCCAGACTGCGGGTCTGCTTGGCATTGTCCCTCAGCAGACTGGCCGGCATATGCTCAGACCCCACCCTGGTGTCCTGGGTCGCCATCCTGCCTGCCCCTGAGGCTTGTGGCCAGGTAGGAGGGGATAGAGTGACCCTTGTGGGTTGCGGCATGTTGTGGGAGGAGTGGGAGGGGCTACCCCTGATGGTGGCCTGACTGGTGCCAGCCTCTGGGGGATCCTCTGGGGTAGCCTCAAGGGGAGCCTCTGGGGTAGCCTCAAGGGGAGCCTCTGGGGTAGCCTCAAGGGGAGCCTCAAGGCTAGCCTCAAGGGTATCATCAAAGGTCATCAGATCTGTGGCAATAATGATTTCCCGGCCAATCTGGAGATCTTCTTCCTCCTCCCCCTCATCCTCCTCCCCCTCATCCTCCTCCCCCTCAGCCTCCTCATGAGGGGAGGTTTGGCCACTCCCCTCCCCTGGGGACTCCTCAGCAGCCTCCTGTCTTTGGGGTGGTGCAGCAGCCTGGCCTGATGGCCCAGCAATCTCCTGGTCATCTGTGGAAGACACCAAACAATCACAGGTTTGAGGATCCACACACTTGGCACATGTTCCCTTCCCCCACCCACACATGCTAATCACCAAAAAAAAAAAAAAAAAAACCTTACCTGGCCTCACAGGAACATCAGACTGATAACCAGGCAGGCCCACCACCTGCTCTGGCTCGAAACACCGGGCCACTGCCCATTCCTCCTCAGTCAGCCGGATGGGGCATGGTCCCCCTCCTCCAGTGCCCCTCCTATGCGCAGTGAGCTTGGCCACCTTATTGCGGACCACGCTCCTCAGATCATTGATCTTTTTCTTAATGCCAGCGGGGGTCCTCGTCTCCCCTCCCCCCGCCGCATTTATGTGATCTGTTATTTTGGCATAGATCCTCTTCCTTTGGGCCGGGGAGGTGTTCCGGCTATCAGGCCCATGTAGATATCTTCCATATTGTATGACATACCTGGCTAGGATTTGCTTTTCAACATGTGAAAAATTCAGCTTCCTGCGTTTGGGGGCCATCACAGACACCACCCAGCAACAAGAAGCCAAACAGGACAAACACACAAAAATACACACACAAGCAGACAGCTACTACAAAGTCAAATACAAACACACAAAAATACACACCAAACAAATACACAAAAATACACACAGACAGCTACTACAAAGTCAAATACAAACACACAAAAACCAAACACAAAATCCAAGCAGAAAAAAAACAAACAAAAAAATTTGCAGAAACAATCAAACAAAAATTACACTTATCACAAACAAACAACAACTACTATCTACTACTCCTCCAACACTTCTCTATCAAACACAACTTACCAACAAACACTGACAAACTAAGAGCAGAAGCAAATTGCTCATGGAAGGGAACACAGGGAAATACTTTTGCAAATGAAGTGTGTTTGACTGGAGCTAGTTAAGCACAGTGCGATCCTCAAACTAAGTACACTTGGCCTTTTACCTATCTCACTGATTGCGCCAAGCAAAGTTCTGCACATGCGCAGTGAGCAGCAGATTCGTGCGCGCATGCGCAGTACGGCCGGACCTTCATTTGCATGGGGTCACGGCTCATTACAATGAAGCACGCCCACTTCCTTCCCACTTGCCATAACCCCGCCTTACGCCTCCGAATTTACGTTACGGCAGGCGCACTTTTGGGCGCAAATGCGCTGTGGATACGGCAATTACGACACCAACTTAGGGCGCCGTAACTTAAATGACATAAGTTAGAAAAAACTTATTTTGCGCCGCTGGCTGTGGATTTGGCCCAATGTTCCTTACATTGGTGATCAGTGAGAAGAATGCTCCTTACATTGGTGATCAGTGAGAAGAATGTCCCTTACATTGGTGATCAGTGAGAAGAATGTCCCTTACATTGGTGATCAGTGGGAAGAATGTTCCTTACATTGGTGATCAGTGGGAAGAATGTTCCTTACATTGGTGATCAGTGGGAAGAATGTTCCTTACATTGGTGATCAGTGAGAAGAATGTTCCTTACATTGGTGATCAGTGAGAAGAATGTCCCTTACATTGGTGATCAGTGAGAAGAATGTTCCTTACATTGGTGATCAGTGAGAAGAATGTCCCTTACATTGGTGATCAGTAAGAAGAATGTCCCTTACATTGGTGATCAGTGAGAAGAATGTTCCTTACATTGGTGATCAGTGAGAAGAATGTCCCTTACATTGGTGATCAGTGAGAAGAATGTCCCTTACATTGGTGATCAGTGAGAAGAATGTCCCTTACATTGGTGATCAGTGGGAAGAATGTTCCTTACATTGGTGATCAGTGAGAAGAATGTTCCTTACATTGGTGATCAGTGAGAAGAATGTTCCTTACATTGGTGATCAGTGGGAAGAATGTTCCTTACATTGGTGATCAGTGAGAAGAATGTTCCTTACATTGGTGATCAGTGAGAAGAATGTTCCTTACATTGGTGATCAGTGAGAAGAATGTCCCTTACATTGGTGATCAGTGAGAAGAATGTCCCTTACATTGGTGATCAGTGGGAAGAATGTCCCTTACATTGGTGATCAGTGGGAAGAATGTCCCTTACATTGGTGATCAGTGAGAAGAATGTCCCTTACATTGGTGATCAGTGAGAAGAATGTCCCTTACATTGGTGATCAGTGGGAAGAATGTTCCTTACATTGGTGATCAGTGAGAAGAATGTTCCTTACATTGGTGATCAGTGGGAAGAATGTTCCTTACATTGGTGATCAGTGGGAAGAACGTCCCTTACATTGGTGATCAGTGAGAAGAATGTCCCTTACATTGGTGATCAGTGGGAAGAATGTCCCTTACATTGGTGATCAGTGGGAAGAATGCTCCTTACATTGGTGATCAGTGGGAAGAATGTTCCTTACATTGGTGATCAGTGGGAAGAATGTCCCTTACATTGGTGATCAGTGAGAAGAATGCTCCTTACATTGGTGATCAGTGGGAAGAATGCTCCTTACATTGGTGATCAGTGAGAAGAATGTTCCTTACATTGGTGATCAGTGAGAAGAATGCTCCTTACATTGGTGATCAGTGGGAAGAATGTTCCTTACATTGGTGATCAGTGGGAAGAATGTTCCTTACATTGGTGATCAGTGGGAAGAATGTTCCTTACATTGGTGATCAGTGGGACGAATGTTCTTTACATTGGTAGTCAGTGAAAATGATTTAAAGTAAATACAATTATTTAAAAAAAATGTAAAACACACCCATAATCCCTTCACACACTCTATATAAAAAGGGTTATGTAGGATGAGCATATGTATGTAAACAATAATGGATACATGTATAGTATCCACCAGAACATCAGAGTGAGAGCAATTCTAGGGCCATAATTCATAGTTAAAGGGGTTGTATGGGTTCAGTTTTTTTTTTTTAATAACAAACATGTTATACTTACCTCCACTGTGCAGTTAGTTTTGCACAAAGTGGCCCCGATCGTCATCTTCTGGGGTCCCACGGAGGCTCTCACGGTTCCTCCCCGCAAGAGCTACCCCCTCTGGGAAGCTCTCTCCCGAGTGGGTTACCTTGCAGGCGCACTCCTGTGTGATACACTTGGCGGCCATACCCGATAAGTGTATGACTCAGCCCCACCCCCTGGCGTGCAACAACATTAATTTGATTGACAGCAGTGAGAGCCAATGGCTGCGCTGCTATCAATCTAACCAATGAAGAGCCGATTGGAAAGCTATGTGGGAATATTGTGCTAATTTATGAAAACCTTAATTTCGAAAATGTACCATTGTTGCACTTTAATGTACATTTTATTTTTCTTTAATTCCTATAATAAACATTTATTTGGAACATAGCATCCAGAAATTCTTTGAATGCATGCAATATGGGCAGTGCAATATGTAGGTAGGATTTGTGTGGATGCAGCTTGAACGTGGGCAGGGACACATGGGCAGAGACACAGGGGGCCCCATGATCTCCTTTTGCCCGGGGGCCCCATGAGCTGTCAGTCCGCCCCTGGATGTAAATGAATCTAGGATGGCTTCTGAGGATCTTTCACTGTGGCTTGTGCTTATTGACCCTGTATTGTGTGAAGGAGTCCTGTGATAAATGTGTATTGTAAGTTAGCAGACTGCCTAAAGGTCATGTGTCTGAATAATCAGCGGTAGTTAATTAGCTCATGTAAATTAGGTCAGGACCCAGAGACAGGGTGTCTGCAAAAAGATGTATTAAGGAGGATGTGTATTGGAGGGGGCTCATTAGGTAACTATTGTGTGATGTTGTGGGTGGAGTTGGGTCATTGTTTATTTGGTTACTGCAGTATTATTTTTGTGTTTATAAGAGCCTGCTTTCTCAATAAAGATTGTCAGACCTGCTTGAACTTCATACAGAGCTGTGTCTTGTATTATTCCTATGGGTCGCGTTCACCTGACTGTGGAGTATCGGTAGCTGCCTTGTGTTCGGGAATGGAATATCCTAAACGGCTTTAACTCCTGTCCCATTTGGGGTGCCGTTACACATGATGACACAAACTGTTCCCCTTTTTATATATATATATATATATATATATATATATACCATATTTATCGCGGTATAACGCGCTCCCGCGTATACCATGCACCCCCAAAGTGGCCTGAATTCCTGTGGAAATTTTTTATTTTTTTTTTGTACTTACAGTTTTGGTGTCTTGCGCGGCGTTCATCGGCGGCCTCGTCGGGTCCGGCGTCCATCTGCGGCTTCGGGTGTCCTCTTCGGCGGGTCCAGCGTCCGTCTTCGGCGGGTCCGGCGTCCGCTTCGGCGGGTCCGGCATCCTCTTCGGCGGGTCCGGCGTCCTCCCCGCTCGTTTCCCGCCACGAGTTTTGAATATTGAGCCGGCATATACCGAGCGCAGTACACTCGTGTAACGTCGGGCAGGCTCGGCAACTGTCGCGCTGACGTCCTGTACGCTCAGGACGTCAGTGCGAGAGGCGCCGAGACTGCCCGAAGTTACACGAGTGTACTGCGCTCGGTATATGCCGGCGCAGTATTCAAAACTCGTGGCGGGAAAGCGGGTATCGGCGTATATCGTGCATCCACGATTTTGCCCTGATTTTCTGGGCAAAATAGTGCACGGTATTCGCCGATAAATACGGTATATATATATATGTTTCCCTTTTTTAACTAAGCAATCTTTATAATAAATACTATATTTTTATACGCACGTTGTTGTGTAAAGCCTTTGTATGGTACCATAAAAGTCCATATTAGTCTCAATCGAATGCCCCCTCTTGAATACCCATGGTATGCAAACGGTAAAAAAAAGGATGTTACCTTATATCTCGTTTTTATGTTGCTGCTATGATTCTCTCAGATCACACAGCAATAATATGCCACAAGCCTTTAAATAATTCATATCTTCAAACTGTGAACATTCTTGTATTACAAAATTGCAATGTTCATTACTAAAATAATTGCAATATACAATGTCTACCTTCTGGAGTGGATAAATTGTGCTCACTCAGTAGTAACTTCCAAATACCCCATGTAACCACATCCCCATGCTGCTTCTAGCAGACTCTTTAGTCTGATAGTTGTTCATGGCTGATCTCATTCTTGCGCCTCTCCACTGAAAAGGAAATCTAAAAATCACAGACCCCATTAGAAGCAGAGATCACACTATTGAGCACACAGCATGGAGCATATGGCAGCAGTTTCACCACTTTCCAATTTTTTTTTTACGCTTTAAATAAAAATGGAAAACTTCCTGGGCATAGTATGTCCATGGGATAATGCTTTTTAATGTAATGGATAGTGCTGTAAAGGATTTATCACCACAGGGAGTATGGACTTGAATAACCATAGCTCCTTTTGTAATTTTCTAATGAGTCTTTTCGGTGGTGTACATTTCCATGCTCTGATGGCACTGTTGATAAGCGAGTACCACATGTAGGACACATTCACAAATGACTCATCCTTTGCTGCATTTTCCTGCCTGATGTGCTCAAAATAGCTGCTTGAGGGATACAATAATACCTTTGGTTAATGACAAATAAATGTCACAAAAAGGAAATTCTTTCAGAGTGTCACAGGGGTACAAGCTATTTAAAGGAGTAAACAGCAACTGTTCATTCAAATGAAATAAGATGACCATTTATTTTACTGTTCTATGAATAGAGGTTATAGTGTTCTTGGATAATAGAATACTCTTTAAGCTTTTGGAAGGAAATGAGTACAATGATGAAATAAAAAAAAATCAGGTTTAGAATAAAGTGATATGAAGTCTGTGAAATTCCAGATTTCGTCATAAAGATCATCTTCGTATCTCTTACCCTTAGTAATGTGACACATATGCTGTACTGCTGACCCACATCCCCAAACTACGGTATTTTAAAGGAACCCTGTTTATTATGGATTATTTATATATGTACATAAGGGCAATTATTTTTGCTTTTACATGTGCAATGTTAAAGAGGTTATTTAGCGGTATTCACATATTTACTTGATAATGGTTTATCCCGCGTACACACAACTGTTATTCATGTCATGCAAAAAAACAACGTTTTCTCGACATGATTTGTCGTGATTCCTCTCAAGCCTGCCTTGCATACATCAATATAGACAGTGTTGACAGGGGAATCAGCAATTATCTTCTCCTAGCCGGGAGAAGACACTGATTATTGCTAGCGGCTATAGCAGCAATAATCGCAAGATAATCTGGTAGGCTGGTAGTACCCAAGTTGATTGATCAACTTGGTACATTCAGCCTGCCCATTACCGATTCGATACACGGCCGGTTCCTTAGATTCGATTGTGTATGGTCAGCTTTAGGCTCCTTTTCACAATTTCAAGATTATTTCTCCTTTTGCTAAAACAAGCCAGCATTGCTGTAGAGGTTAAAGGGGTGGGGGAGTCAGCCTGTAAGTGCTCAGACCATACGTCGCACACTGCATCAAATTGGTCTGCATGGCTGTCGTCCCAGAAGAAAGCCTCTTCTAAAGATGATCCACAAGAAATTCCTCAAACAGTTTGCTGAAGACAAGAAGACTAAGGACATGGATTACTGGAACCATGCCCTGTGGTCTCATGAGACCCAGATAAACTTGGAAAAGTAGCCACAAGGATGCATAGCGCTTTCAGAGGTAGGACATTGAGACAGTAGGGCACCACTTCCAGTCTCAGATGCATCAACCTCAAGGATGAAAGGTACCATAGGATTAATATGTACAAACACAGGAGCAGAAACAAAGGCAGCCTTGAGACTCTCAAAGGCATTAATGGAATTCGGAGACTAATTCTGTAGGTTACTGTACCTTCAGGTCATATCAGTCAGGGGTTTGACCAGAGACGAAAAGTTACGAATAAACTTCTGATAATAATTGGCAAAGCCAAGAAAACGTTGCAATAGATGTAACCCCAGGGGTCGGGGCCACTGTAGAACTTCCGAAAGTTTCTCTGGGTCCAGGTATTTAGTAAGAATTTATAGTATTTCACTGGGTCGAGTTCTGCCCTCAGAATATTAATAGTATAACTAACTGGGCTTGCTCTCAGAGTGATGGTATATAACTAGGCCTGCTCTCAGAGTGATGTGATATAACTTACCAATCCTCAGAAGTGACGGTAGTCCTTCTGAGACTCCTATGCTGGTGATGATGGTTGCTGTTTAACTGAACATACTCTGGCGTTATGATCGCTGTACCACTGAAGGCGTTTAATGGTGTGATGACCATTGCAATGGTGAAGGCATTCACTGGTATGATAACTGTTGTGCCACTGAAAGCATTCACTGATATGATGACCGCTGCACCACTGAAGGCATGCACTGGAAAACTGAGGCTGAGAAAGGACAGCCGCTGTGTGACTGAGGGTTTTTCCCTCCTGAAGATGCTGGTGCTCACTATGGTCCCTTGCTGCCAAGAAAGTGAACCCACCCACAACAATTCCTTATAAGGCCCCCTGAGCCTCCTTCCGCCGCAAGGCTTCAGGGGAGTTGCACGAAAGGCTTCCTGGGAGTTACAGTTTAACCAGGCCATAATACAATGTTAGAAGGTGGTTTCAGTCCTACAAGTCCCATAATTCTCTATTTCTTATTCAGTAGGGATCCTCCCCTATAGTGATCAAGAAAGGGCACTATTACAGCATCGGCATTACAGCAAAGTGAAAGTCATTGGGCACAGTACAGTAGTATCTCCTCTTCTCCATACATGGCTACAAAAAGTACAGTAAAACATTAAAATCAGTAGTGTACACACATACATTAAACTGTACATTATTTTCACAAAATATCTGAAATATTGAGTCACTGGTACTGAGTTAATAAATAACTAATAATTTTTACATTTTAAATTGTGCATAAAATACGCAAAACTGTAAATGATCAACTTACACCAGAAATCTGGGGTTTGCTATGCGTTGTGGTAATGGCCAATCCATAGTGACATGTGTGTGCTGCCGTAGTGTGTTTTGGTTTATGTGAAATACAGTTTTTAGGAATATATCCACTTAAGCTGACCAAAGTTTCTCCAGAACAAACTCATTATATGCAATACAGTGCCTTGAAAAAGTATTCATACCCCTTGACATTTTCCACATTTTGTCATGTTATAACCAAAAATGAAAATTTATTTTATTGGGATTTTATGTGATAACTCAACCCAATGTGGCACATAACTATGAAGTGGAAGGAAAATGATAAATGGTTTTACATTTTTCTTACAAATAAATATGTGAAAAGTGTGGCGTGCAGTTGTATTCAGCCCCCCTGAGTCAATACTTTGCAGAATCACCTTTTGCTGCAATTACAGCCGCAAGTCTTTTTGGGGATGTCTGTACCAGCTTTGCAAATCTAGAGAGTGAAATTTTTGCCCATTCTTCTTTGCAAAATAGCTCAAGCTATTGTATGGAACGCGTCTCTGAACAGCAATTTTCAAGTCTTGCCACATATTCTCAATTGAATTTAGTTCTGGACTTTGACTGGGCCATTCTAACACCTGAATATGCTTTGATCTAACCCATTCCATTGTAGCTCTGGCTGTATGTTTAGGATCGTTGTCCTGCTGGAAGGTGAATCTCTGCTCCAGTCTCAAGTCTTTTGTAGACTCTAACAGGTATTCTTCTAAGATTGCCCTGTATTTGGCTCCATCCATCTTCCCATCAACTCTGACCAGCTTCCCTGTTCCTGCTGAAGAAACTTATCCACAACTTTATCCCTGACCTGTCTGGTGTGTTCCTTGGCCCTCATGATGCTGTTTGTTCACTAAGTTTCTCCAATAAACCTCTGAAGGCTTCACAGAACAGCTGTAATTAAACTGAGATTAACCACTTAAGGACTGGGCCTATTTTTCAGACTGTGCTTACAAATTAAAATCTTTTTTTTTTTTTGCTAGAAAATTACTTAGAAACCCCTAAACATTATATATATTTGGCGGTCATTGCAATACTTTCTGTCACGCTATATTTGCGCAGCGGTCTTACAAGCGCACTATTTTGGGGAAAAATTCACTTTTTTTAATTAAAAAATCAGCCAACAGTAAAGTTACTATTTAGGTGACTTCTGAAGGAAACTGGTGCCACTAGATTGTAGTTAGGTGTATCAGAGTAAAGGGGGCTGAATACAAATGCACACCACACTGTTCAGATATTTATTTGTAAAAAAAAATTGAAAGCCATTTATCATTTTCCTTCCACTTCACAATTATGTGCCACCTTGTGTTGGTCTCTCAGCCCAATGAAATACATTTAAGTTTTTGGTTGTAACATGGCAAAATGTGGAAAATTTTAAGGGGTATGAATACTTTTCAAGACACTGTATATGACAATACACAAATTAATTGAATTTGATTTCATTAACAAACAGTGCAATAGGATGTCCTTGTTGAAAAGCAATGTGATTACCTAAGGGAACACATATGAAAGAGCTTTAAAGTGGCTTTAATCTTTTTGGTAGATAACGAAGATAACAGATAAAATGACAAATTTTCTGCAACAAGGCATATGACACAGTAATTAATATGCAATCCCACATATACATGTCTTAACTGCTAATTATCTTTAGATCAAACAATAGTGTGATCTGATAGGCAATGCAACATAAAAAAGTGTGTTGAAAGAAGGCTGAAAGTGGGGAAAACATAAACTTGGAAATTATACTTTATATATTTTATGCTATTGAAATAAACCAAGTCTCTGGAAATTAGAAGCTCTCTAAAGAAAAAAAACAACAGACATGTGAAATAAATAAATAAGTAAACCATAATATTTTAAACCCAAAATTAGTAAACTGCAAGTTACAGTTGCTCCCTTTCACCTCATTTGCCCAATTATCTAATGATGTTACAGGTTCAGCCTGGAGCGGACTGACAACTCATGGGGCCCCCGGGCAATAGAAGACTATAGGGCCACTTAGCTTACAGATGGCCACCACGCCAGGAGGCAGTGCAGAGGCGGGGCAGCTAAAATCTCGGGATTTTCACATCAGAAGCATGTTGGTTTCAGACATATCAGGGACAGATGTAAAAAAAAACATAGATTTTTACATACTGTCCCTGGTTTTACTGAGCCTGGCAACCCTAATGGGGCCTCCTAGTGACATGGGGCCCTCGGGCAGTGCCTGAGTGACTCAATGGTCAGTCCGCCCCTGGGTTAAGCCCTGTCAGACTACTTCAAAGGTAATCAGGCAACCTACTGGTTCTGCAATAATGACCACCTTATTTCTGACAGGACTTTGGTGAATGGGCCAGGGGATTGCAGGGCCTGGTCCAAACATATGGGATCCCACCGTTTAGAAGGCAGAACTGTCCATTACACCCTGGAAGGGAAAGCTAGAAGGATAATCCTGCACCTCCCAGTAGAAGACCACAATTTCAATGACAAGATATTTAACTGCTTAGAAGTTGTGTTTAGTAAAATGGTAACATTAGGGGACTTTAGGGCCCACTTCATCAGCAGAAATCAAGTGGGTGAATCCATTCTGCAATATGCACATAGAATCAGAGATCCACTGCATTGAAAGGGACTGAGCACTAGCAGAGCTCGGATAGGGTGATGTATATAGATGACTAAAATGAAAATTTTGTAGACAGACTGCTATCCAACAAAAAACGGAAAAAACATGCAAGAGGTACAAATAACCCAAATTTGAAGATTCACAAAGTGTTAGAAGTAGCCATAGTATATCAGGAACAGAAGTGTACAGGCTCAGACACATTCCTAGGTGGCAACTGAACAGATGTCTCCATAGGTGGTTCCCATCTGTAAACTGACAGAAGGCATGGCTGAATTCCATACACAGTTATCCACATTTAAGTACAGAAAAGTAATGATCCTCCAAATAACAAGCAGAAGGTGGACATTGCCTTGGAGTTGGCCAAGGCGAACAAAGTCACCATCCCCGTGCTTGGGCTGTCAAGTTTGACAATCTCCTGCGCACCCTATATGCAGAAACAGCTGCTAGACTAGAACACCCTACTGTGAGGAGTCAAGCAAATCACTCCCCATCCAAGAACCAAAAATGTGGATGAAGAAGCTGAAGAAATGTAAATCTCTTGACAGAAGGAAGGCCTACGAGTAAACTTTAAGTGAGCCTCATCCATGTACTGAAGAGTACAACACAGCTCATCACCCTGAACACACCATCCCCACTGTCAAACATGGTGGTGGCAGGATCATGGTTTGGGCCTGCTTTTCTTCAGCAGGGACAGGGAAGATGGTTAAAATTGATGGGAAGATGGGTGGAGCTAAATACATGACCATTCTGGAAGAAAACCTGATGGAGTCTGCAAAAGACCTGAGACTGGGACGGAGATTTGTCTTCCAACAAGACAATGATCCAAAACATAAAGCAAAATCTACAATGGAATGGTTCACAAATAAACATATCAGGGGTGAGAATGGCCAAGTCAAAGTCCAGACCTGAATCCAATCGAGAATCTGTGGAAAGAACTGAAAACTGCTGTTCACAAACGCTCTCCATCCAACCTCACTGAGCTTGAGCTGTTTTGCAAGGAGGAATGGGCAAAAATTTCAGTCTCTCGATGTGCAAAACTGATAGAGACATACCCCCAAGCGACTTACAGCTGTAATCGCAGCAAAAGGTGGAGCTACAAAGTATTAACTTAAGGGGGCTGAATAATTTTGCACGCCCAATTTTTCAGTTTTTTATTTGTTAAAAAAGTTTGAAATATCCAATAAATTTCGTTCCACTTCATGATTGTGTCCCACTTGTTGATTCTTCAAAAAAAAATACAGTTTTATATCTTCATGTTTGAAGCCTGAAATGTGGCAAAAGGTCGCAAAGTTCAAGGGGGCCGTATACTTTCGCAAGGCACTGTATATACAGCATGAAACCTTTATCCCCGGTGAATGTAAATAATCCAGTTTTTCAGTTAAAAGAATGTAGCATGCAGTACCACTTTTTTTTTAAACGTGAACAAATACTTGTAGGAACTGATTATCTGATGTATAGTGAAATATTTAACACTTAGGCCTTGTACACACGATAGGTTAACCAGAGGACAACGGTCTGAAGGACCGTTGTCCTAGGTTAACCTATGAAGCTGACTGATGGTCCGTCGTGCTTACACACCATCAGTTAAAAAAAACGATTGTGTCAGAACGCGGTGACGTAAAACACAACGACGTGCTGAAAAAAATCGAAGTTCAATGCTTCCAAGCATGCGTCGACTTGATTCTGAGCATGCGCGGGTCTCTAACCGATGGTTTTGCATACTAACGATCGTTTTTTACCTATCGGTTAGCAATCCATCGGTTAAATTTTAAAGCAAGTTGCCATTTTTTTAACCTAGGGTTAAATAACCTATGGGGCCTACACACGATCGGTTTGGACCGATGAAAACGGTCCTTCAGACCGTTGTCCTCTGGTTAACCTATCGTGTGTACGAGGCCTAAGGGGTTATTTATAAATCCTTTCAGCCAAGCTTTACACAACTTTAAGCCAGGATTCACACATTTTTGAAATGGTAAATATGTGAATCTTGGGATAAAGATGTTTGAATCTTATGTGAAGACATTAATAAACAGACCCTCAGCCTTTGTATGTGTTGATTTCCCCAAGCCTTTGGTTATATTGGCACTATGTCCAAGTAGTAAATTAATAATATTATTGTCTTCATAACCAGAAAAGCAAAACAGAACATCTCGGCCCGGATTCTTAAAGCACTTACGCCAAAGTATCTTTATATACGCCGTGTAAGTGCACAGATGCGCCGTCGTATCTTTGCGCCTGATTCCTAATGCAAGATACGCCTGAAATGTGGCTTCATCCGACTGACGTAAGTTTCCTACGCCGTCGGAGCCTGGGTGCATATTTACACTGGCCGCAAGGGGCGCTTCCATTGATTTATGCGTCGAATATGCAAATGATCAAGATACGCTGATTCACAAACGTACTTGCGCCCGTCGCAGTAGTATACACCGTTTATGTAAGGCGTACGTCCGGCGTAAAGTTATTCCACCTATAGGAGGCGCATCCCATGCAAAGGTATGGACGACGGAACAGCCGTCGTATTTTACGTTGTTTACGTAGGACTGCGGGAATAGGGCTGGGCGTAGGTTACGTTCAGTGATTTGACGTATCTTAGGCGTTAGGTCCAACGTGATCCTGAGCATGCGCACTGGGAAGCATCCACGGGACGGCGCATGCACCGTTCGTTCGGCCATTCATTTGCATGGGGTCACGGTTCATTTAAATGGATCGCGCCCACTTCCTTCCTACTTTGAATTAGGCGGGCTTATGCTGACCAATTTACGTTACGCCGGCGCAACATTGGGAGCGAGTGCTTTGTGAATACTGTTCTTGCCTCACTGATTTACGTTGGCGTAGCGCATATGAGATGCGCTACGCCGGTATAAAAATGCGCCGCTCTACCTGAATCCCGGCCAGACTGTTTAATCAGTTTTCCTTTTTCCTTTATCTTTAATCAGTTTTCCTTTATCTTATTTCAGCACTAACCAGTTACTGCTGAATGTTTAATTTAGCTAAAAGAATATAAATGTTTAGCAGTTTAGCCAGTCTCCAAAAAAGTGTGGGCAGGTGCCTATTTTTATCTACTTCACTTATAATATTCTTTGCTTTAAAAGGTATTTTATGTTTTCTGGTGTTTTGTACTGTATATTCTTACTATATTGGGTTATGGTGCCTCTTGGTTAGGGGAGGGTTAACTGGCTGCTAGTCTTATGCCGGGTACAGACGAGAGGATTGATCTGCGGATACGGTCCGCCGGACCGTATCCGCGGATAAATCCTCTCGAGGATTTCCCCGGATTTGGATCCGATGGAGTGTACTCACCATCGGATCGAAATCCGCGCCGAAATCCCTTCGCGATGACGTGTCGCGCCGTCGCCAGGATGATGACGCGGCGACGTGCGCGACGCTGTCATATAAGGATACCCACGCATGCGTCGAATCATTACGACGCATGCGAGGGAGGGAATCGGACGGATCGATCCGGTGAGTCTGTACAGACCACCGGATCGATCCGCTGAAGCCGATTCCAGCGGATAGATTTCTTAGCATGCTAAGAAATTTTTATCTGCTGGAAATCGGTCGGGCAGAAAAAAATCCGCGGAAAAAGATCCACTGGGATCCACAGATCAATTCCAGCGGATAGATCCTCTCGTGTGTACGGGGCCTAAGGCTGCTTTCACATTGAGGCGTTGCGGGCGGTATTACCGCCCTTTCCCATTGATTTCAATGGGAAGGCGCGATATAGGAGCGGTGAACACACCGCTCCTATACCCCGATAAAGATGCAGCTAGCAGGACTTTTGGAGCGCTCCTGCTAGCGCACCGCTTCAATGTGAAAGCCTTCGGGCTTTCACATTGAACACTACAGGGCAGGGGTATTTTTGCGCTGTACCGCATGAAAAACGCCTCAATGTGAAAGGGGCCTTACTCCTTCCTGTTCATAATGCCACCCTGGCTTGTGGCTTATAAATAGCAGGGGAGGTGGACATCTAGGAGATCTGTGTGATTATGTGATCTGACTTTTGTACTTATGCAACCTCTTTTGTGGGGAACCCAACTGGGGTTCCAGAAAATGGACTTTGCGCTCTTAATGAACTGATTCTAATGCCGCGTACACACAATAATTTTTTGGCATGAAAGAAAACGTCGTTTTTAAAAACGTCATTTAAAATGATCGTGTGTGGGCTGCACATCGTTTTTCAGTTTCTGAAAAACGACAAAAAAATAATTCGAACATGCTGCATTTTTTAACGTCGTTTTAAAAAAATTTGTTTTCCGGGTTGTAAAAAATGATCGTGTGTGGGCTAAAACGACGTTTTAAACCCGCGCATGCTCAGAAGCAAGTTATGAGATGGGAGCGCTTGTTCTGGTAAAACGACCGTTCATAATGGAGTAAGCACATTCATCACGCTGTAACAGACAGAAAAGCGTGAATCGTCTTTTACTAACACGGAATCAGCTAAAGCAGCCCCAAGGCGAATAGAACTTCCCCTTTAGAGTGCCGTTGTACGTGTTGCACGTCCCCGCGCTTTGTTCATCATTTTTTAAAAATGATGGTGTGTGGGCAACGTCGTTTTTAATGATGAAGTTGGAAAAACTTTGTTTTTTGGACATGATGAAAAACATTGTTTTCTTTCATGCCGAAAAATGATTGTTTTTTTCACTGAACATTCACCATTATAATAAATATATGCCCTCAGCATATATTTTATGATCCTCACATTATTGCTTTTGATTGTCAAAATGTATGACTATTGATTTATTCACTTTGATTTATTTCCAGCGCTACACTGTTTCTATATATGTTTCTTTTGACTTGGTATCAAGGTTTTAGTATTTAGCTGCAGGACACCTTCAGGGATTATTGATATTACCCTCAGGGATTATCAACATATTTTTATTTCATTTTATCTACTTTACCATTCGCAATTTTTCCCCTTTCCCCTTCCCTTCTATACACATAGGGCACATCCCTGCCATGCCCCCTTAAAAGATAATTATACAAAAAATTATTAGTTAAACCCACAAGTGCTTTATTTTTTACTACTACTATTCCTTTATATTGACTTTTAAAATTTACAAATGCAGCAATTTAGTAATTGGATGAATAATTTAAAACTAAATAGTGCATTTCATATACAACTACGTAAAGCAGACCAAAATGAGGGACACATGAGGAGGAATAAGGGACAGAGGGACATTGTTACAAATCAGGGACAGTCCCTCCAAATCAGGGACAGTTGGGAGCTATGCCTTTTGTACCACAACCCCCTCCCTTTAGAATGGAAGCTCTACAAGCAGGGCCTTCCTGTCCCTTCTGTATTGAACTATATTGTAATTGTGCTGTCCCCCCTCTACATTATAAATTGCTGTGTGAACCGTTGGCACTATATAAATGCTGTATAATAATTATAATAATAATGTAACAACAGTGAATAAATGACACTTTGCTACAATGTAAATTAGTGAATGTACAGCTTGTATAACAGAGAAAATTTGCTGTCCCCTCAAAATAACTCAACACAGCCATTAATGTCTAAACCACTGGCAACAAATGTGAATACACCCCTAAGTGAAAATGTCCGAATTGGGCCCAATTAGCCATTTTCCCTCCCCGGTATCATGTGACTCGTTAGTGTTACAAGGTCTCAGGTGTGAATGGGGAGCAGGCAACGCTGTATCCTGGCCTAGGCCAACAAGGCCCAGGCCTAGAGCAGCACTTTGAAGGGGGGCAGCATGGAAGGAGTCCCCGCTGGCTTGCGCTACACTGTGAAGCCCTGTATACACGATCGGATATATGATGGAATCTAATCCGATGGATTTTTTCATTGTATATCCGATGAAGCTGACTTTCATCAGTCTTGCCTACACACCATCGGTTAAAAATCCGATCGTGTCCAACGCTGTGACGTAAAACACTACGACGTGCTGAGAAAAATTAAGTTCAATGCTTCCGAGCATGCGTGGATTTTTGACCGATGAACTTCCCCACAGACAATCGTTTTTTTCTATCGTTTTAACCATAGGAAAAATGTAAAACAGGTTCTATTTTTTTTCACCAATGGAAAAAAAAACTATGGGGCCCACACATGATCGGTTCGTCCGATGAAAACGGTCCATCGGTCCGTTTTTATCAGACAAACCGATTGTGTGTACAGGGCTTTAGTGTAGCGCCAGTCTTATGGGGTGGACTGGGCTGAGAGGCAAATTAGTCTAGCGCCCCCATAGAGTGGCCACACTGCTTCTGGTATGCGGGTAGCCGGCATTCCGCAACTGTGGGGGGGGGCACTGCTTCTAATTTTGACTGTCCTATCATCCTGGACCACAAACCTTCCTCACTGTGCTATATGTTTTTTGCTGCACCATTGGCATGGTTATATCTTCTTAGTCCTCTCCATAAAATAATCAGAAATTTGTGCTTAAAGTAGAACTATAGGCAACACTTTTTTTCATTTTGTATAGGGTAAGGGAGGGTTATAGCCCCTGTCAGTTTATTTTTACCATCCCTGTCCCATTGCAGAGATTTCCCTTCACTTCCTGTCCCATAGCCAAACAGGAATTGTTGTAACTTTGAATGTGGTATGGTTATTATTGGTGCAAGATTGGCTGGTCAAAGTATTTTAAAAACTGCTGATTTACTGAAAATATCCAGTGAGTCACAGTTGTGTGGAGGAAAATGCCTTGCTGATGTCAGAGGTCAGAGGAGAATGGGCAGACTGGTTCCAGATGATCGAAAGGCAACAGTAACTCAAAAAAGCACTCATTACAACCAAGGTATGCGGAATATCATCTCTGAATGCACAACACATCAAATCTTGAAGCAGATGGACTACAGCAGCAGAGGACCACATGGAGTGCCACTCCGGTCAGCTAAGAACAGGAAACTGAGGCTACAAGTCACATAGGCTCACCAAAAACAGAAGATTGGAAAAATGTTGCCTGGCCTGATGAGTCTCAATTTCAGCTGCAACATTCAGATGTTAGGGTCAGAATTTGGCAACAACAACATGAAAGCACGGATCCATCCTGCCTTATATCAATGGTTCATGCTGGTGGTGGTGGTGTAATGGTGTGGGGGATATTTTCTTGGCATACTTTGGGCCCCTTTAGTACCAATTGAGCACTGTTTAAATGCCACAGCCTACCTGAGTATTGTTGCTGATCATGTCCATCACTTTATGACTACAGTTTAGCCATCTTTTGATGGCTACTTCCAGAAGAATAACGCACCATTAGGGATGAGCTTCATATTCGAGTCGACTTAATGTTCGAGTTGAACATCGTATGTTCGAGTCGAACATCGTATGTTCGATCTTTCGTCGAATTACGAACGTTTTGGGCCGTTCGCGCCAAATTCCAGTTACGTTTCACAGCCCATAATTCACTGCGGCATTGCTGGCTGATGATTGGCCAAGAATGCACTATGACCTGCATGCCTGGCCAATCACAGCTTGCAATAAACAGAGAGCCATAATTGGCCAAAGCCAGAGTTTGGCCAATTATGGCTCAGGGGGTTTAGTACACGCCCCACACTATAAAAGGCCGCCTGCAGGTCGGCCTTGTGTAGTGTGTTGCAGTGGTTAAAAGAGAGAAGACAGAGAGAGAGAGAGAGAGAGAGAGAGAGAGAGAGTCATTTTTAGTAGGTAGATAGAGCAGGCAGGCAGGCAGGCTAGTCAGTTAAAGTTACAGTGTGTAGAGGATATATATGCATCCCAGGTGTTGTGTGTATATATAGTTATACACTGTATAGTTTAGCTAGATCAGCTCTTCCTAATTTACTGCCAGGCAGGTGATTGTGCTAGCTGCAGTATTATCACGTGTATTGCCTGTGTCCTCTGCAGTGTGCACTATAAAGCTATGTGGTGTGTGTACTGCCTTTGTCCTCTGTAGTTT